>NC_069499.1:307213622-307481122 GCF_027579735.1 Bombina bombina | reverse complement strand
GCCATCTCGGGAGCTAGCTGGTAATTGGTGGCTTTGCACATAAGTCTCTTTTCATTGGTTCAGCTAGGTTCCAGTAGTGCATTGCTGCTCTGGAGCTGAAGTTTACTGTAGAAAAGATTACGAGTGGAGAGCAAACTAACACTCCGGCTTGAGCACTATTTGTCCTAGAATTAAGATTATTGCACTCGTCGAGTTGTTCTTGTATTCTGAGTTGAAAGTAAACAGTTTTCACTCTAGAAAATAAACAGTTTTCACTCTAGCAATCTCAACCTAGAATATTGGGTGCATGTCCATGATTCCCCCATAGAAGTCAATGGAAAAAAAAAGTGGAAAAAAACACCCCACTCTTGCGTAAACACGATCACATATTCTCATTTGCACTAACAACAGAATATTTTTTATTTATTAATAAATACATATTTCTACATATATCTGATGGGTTTTTTGGCACAATATATATCTATACCTCTATATACATGATTATATATAGTTAGCTATATACAGATATATATATACAATACACAGAGAAAGTCCAGCACTCACTTACAAGCTCTCAGCTAAGATTTAAAAGCAAAAATGGAAAAGTTAGTTACCGCATCTGGCCAAATGGGACAAGCCCAGGTACCACGTCAAGGTCCTTTCCAATACCTGGGACCCTAAAACTGCCACACAATGCAAGCTCTCAAATCCAAACAAACTGGGAACAAGGTAAGGGTGCACAGGCTTATGTAATCACTCTAGACATATACAAAACACGGAAGGGGACTGCACTCTCATACCGGACGGGGTACACATCCCATGACCCTGCAACATGCTCAGCCCTGGGTACTCACCGGCACCCACAGGAAGCTGTGCTGTCCCTAGAGTCATAACCTTTCCATTTTTGCTTTTAAATCTCAGCTGAGAGCTTGTAAGTGAGTGCTGGACTTTCTCTGTGTGTTGTATTAATTTGTTTTGTAATTTTCCCTATGGTTCTTGCACCCAGACCTGTCTGGGGTTAACTGCCTGTGACTCTGAGGACAGCACAGCTTCCTGTGAGTGCCGGTGAGCACCCCGGGCTGAGCATGTTGCAGGGTCATGGGATGTGTACCCAGTCCAGTATGAGAGTGCAGTCGCCTTCCATGTTTTGTATATGTCTAGGGTGATTACATAAGCCTGTGCCCCCTTACCTTATATTTATAAATACATATTCTGCTATGTGCTGAACATTAGAATGGGAAATATTTATAGTAAATACATAGTTAAAACCTTTATTAGATATAAATATTACATAAATATGCTGACATGTTTTCATCTACTTACTTAACGGCAAAGGGCTCCAATGCCCTTATATATATATATATATACACACACATAAATATATAAATACATATGTACACATATATATTTGAGAAGCAAGTGAAGAGAGCGTCAAATAGGCTGAGGTGCATGTATAAGGTATTACAAATTTATTATACACAGTAGTATAAAACACAAATAAAAACTGAGTTCATGGATCAATGATTGACAAATTAAAATCAACAACAATAATAGCATAAAATACAATGGCCCCAATTTATCAAGGTCTGGCGGACCTGATCCGACAGTGCGGATCAGGTCCGCCAGACCTCGCTGAATACGGCGAGCAATACACTCGCCGTATTCAGCATTGCACCAGCAGCTCACAAGAGCTGCTGGTGCAACGCTGCCCCCTGCAGACTCGCGGCCGCCAGCAGGGGGGTGTCAATCAACCAGATCATACTTGATCGGGTTGATTTCCGGCAATGTCTGTCTGTCTGGTCAGAGCTGGTGGACAGGTTATGGAGCAGCGGTCTTTGTGACCGCTGCTTCATAACTGCTGTTTCTGGCGAGCCTGCAGGCTCGCCAGAAACACGGGGCATCAAGCTCCATACGGAGCTTGATAAATATGCCCCAATGTATGTATTAAAAATCAACAATCTGAATATTAAAGCAGCTTGAATATATGCAGTGGATAAGAAGGGGGGTTCCAATTTGGATGTAAATAGTTCATTCCAATGGTATTGTCCCAATAAAGATATTGTGCAAAAAACAAAAATATATAAGTTTGTATTGCTGTAAGAGAAAATCCAATAAAGTGACAAGTGGTTGTATAGAACCGGTTATGAAAATGAGATTCCAAAGTCACTCCAATGTGACAATAAAAAAGTGAAAGAAAGTGAAAAATACATTTTTGGAAAGCTGTGTGGAAAAAAAATCAAGTGGAAATTTCAGAATGAAGTAAAAGTGGTGAATTTTTTCCTTCTATTTATAGTGTTCCATCAAAAAAGAGTCTAAATAATCCTGTAAAGCAAAAAGAAAACAATATTGTAGATAGTGTGATACACCTTATTAAGGTATAGGAAATAAGCTTACCAACTAGTTGTCGACGCGTTTCGGCCTGATAGACAGGCCTTTTTCAATACTGTACCCACCTGTGCTAGGTCTACTAACTTACAAATCGCCATAGAACTGGCTGATGAGCTGTTGTTCGTTCCTGGTAGAGCGCTTCTCTCTTTGTATGTAACTTACATACACTGTACACATATATAGACATATTTATTTATATATATATATATACATACAAATACATCTTTAGCAATGTATGTATATGTATCTAATTTTTAAAGCCCTTTGCCTGCCTTTTTATTTCTTAGACCAGAGATTTCATATCTTTGAGCCTTAATAACGTTTATGTGCAATATTTTTTTTAATGTTTTTTTTTAGATAGCGTTATTATGAGTGTAACTGTACTGTGTAATGTATTTTTGATGTGTTTTGTGAAACTTTTTAGTTTTGCAAAACAGTTAACCAGAGCTCTGAACTCATAATACAAGCAGTAAGCCTGATGAGCACAAACCTTTGCGATAAATTCCATATCGCTCAGGCGCAAACATTTGCACTTCACTCATAATCTAGCCCTATGGGGGGCGATTTACCATTGTGCAGTCGGACATGATCCCCTGTAGCAGATCATATCCGCCACTGCTGCACATTGATAAATGCCGACAGCATACGCACAAGCATTTCTAGTGCCAATCTGCCGCTAGCAGGGGGTGTCAATGATCCTGATCGTATCTGATCGGGATGATTGCTTTCAGATCTGGTGGATGAGTTAAGGAGCAGCAGTCTTATGGCCACTGCTTCTTAACTTAAGTTTCAGGCAGACCTGAAACTTCGGGGGTAGATTGCAGCATCTGCCTCTTGATAAATCTACCCCTTTATCTAAATCATGAAACAGCTGCATAGAGCTGAATACAGGCCTTAATAAATCGGTCCCTATGTGTTTAACCCCTTAACGACCGAGGACGCGCAGGGTACGTCCTCAAAAAAAAGGTCACTTAACGACCAAGGACGTACCCTGCACGTCCTCGGTCTGGAAAGCAGCTGGAAGCGATCCTGCTTGCTTCTAGTTGCTTTCCGGTTATTGAAGAGATGCCTCAGTATCGAGGCATCCTGCAATAACCTTTAGTAGCCATCCGATGCAGAGAGAGCCACTCTTTGGCCCTCTCTGCACCGGACATCCATGGCTTTCATCGTTGGTGGGTGGGAGCCTGCGTGGGAGGCAGGTGGCGGCCATCAATGGCCCAGGTGATGTGGAGGGGGCGGGGTCATGGGCAGGGATGCCCGGGGGCGCACACGGATGCGCGCACGTGCACGGGAAGGCGGGGCGGGCGCGTGCACGGGGAGAGAGCGGGTGGGAACCGCTACACTAAAGAAAGTTTTAACTGATTAGTGGGGAAAAAGGGGGGGGGAGTAAATAAAAACAAAAAAAGGTCATCAGGGGGTGTTGGGTTGCTCTGTTGAGGGAGGGAAGCTACACTACAGAAAAAAAACGGGAGAAAAAAAAAAAAATTCTGCAAACTGGGTACTGGCAGACAGCTGCCAGTACCCAAGATGGCCCCCAATAAGGCAGAGGGGGAGGGTTAGAGAGAGGCTTACCAGAAGTCCCACTTTTACTGGGATTGTCCCGGTTTGGAGGCACTGTCCCAGTGTCCCACCCAGTTGTTCATTCTGTCCCAGTAGGGTTGCCACCTCCAGGTTTCAAATCATGTATCCGGGTTTCAGACCGCCTGAAACCCGGACACATTATTCAAAATGACTGGACTGTGGCTCTCCAGCATAGTTGGAAGCTGATACTTTGTTACATACAGCTCTGCTTAGCTTAACATCCGTGTCCTTCAAAGTTTACATTTAGTAATACAGGCTGAGTGAGCAGCATAGGGCTTTTTTAATTTTGTAGTACTACTTGGTTTATTTTTCTAAGAATTTAACACCCCCCCCTCCCGACCCCTGGTGACATCACCGGTGATACACCTTTAGGGGAATCATATGGGTATGACTAGGAAGTGCAGACAGCAGGATTTTTTGGCCTGGAACTTGCTTTACTTCATGCAGGATAGCATTTTGGCTATAATCTTCCTGCATTATGGTATAGAGTAGCCTCTTAAACAGCTTTAGCAGGTACGTGTTTCTTTTTTACTTTCATTCAATGTTGTATTTATGCCTTATCAGTATTTGGCTCTGTTCCTTAATTAGACACATTAAACACATATTACACTGCAGATATTAACCCCTTAACGACCGAGGACGTGCAGGGTACGTCCTCAAAAAAAAGGCAGTTAATGCCTGAGGACGTACCCTACACGTCCTCGGTGTGGAAAGCAGCTGGAAGCGATCCTGCTCGCTTCCAGCTGCTTTCCGGTTATTGCAGTGATGCCTCGATATCGAGGCATCCTGCAATAACCATTTTTAGCCATCCGATGCAGAGAGAGCCACTCTGTGGCCCTCTCTGCACCAGACATTAACGGCTAAGTTCGTTGGTGGGTGGGAGCCGGTGTGGGAGGCGGGTTGCGGCCATCGATGGCCTTTGTGATGCGGAGGGGGGCGGGATCGGGGGGCGGGGACTACCGGGGGGGGGCGCGCACGGGCGTGCGCACGGGCACGGGGAGGCCGGGCGGGCACGTGCACGGGGAGGGAGCGGGTGGGAACCACTACGCTACAGAAAATTTTTAGTTAGAAGTGGGGATCAAGGGGGGAATTATATTTATTTGGTGATCGGTTTGGCTGGTGGGATATTGGACTGTGGGGGGGGGGAAGCTACACTACAGAAACAAATAAAAACAAGTAATAAAAAAACATTTTTATTTGCAAACTGGGTACTGGCAGACAGCTGCCAGTACCCAAGATGGCCCCAATATGGCAGAGGGGGAGGGTTAGGGAGCTATTTTGGGGGGATCAGGGAGGTTGGGGGCTAAGGGGGGATCCTACATAGCAGCATATGTAAATAGGCTAAAACAATTATTATTATTTTTTTAATACCTTTTATTTTAGTACTGGCAGACTTTCTGCCAGTACTTAAGATGGCGGGGACAATTGTGGGGTGGGGGAGGGAAGAGAGCTGTTTGGGAGGGATCAGGGGGTGGGATGTGTCAGGTGGGAGTCTGATCTCTACACTAAAGCTAAAATTAAACCTGCAAGCTCCCTACAAACTACCTAATTAACCCCATCACTGCTGGCCATAATACACATGTGATGCACAGCAGCATTTAGCGGCCTTCTAATTACCAAAAAGCAACGCCAAAGCCATATATGTCTGCTATTTCTGAACAAAGGGGATCCCAGAGAGAAGCATTTACAACCATTTATGCCATAATTTCATGAGTTGTTTGTAAATAATTTCAGTGAGAAACCTAAAGTTTGTGAAAAAAATTGTGAAAAAGTGAAAAAAAAAATTATTTGATCGCATTCAGCGGTGAAATGGTTGCATGAAATATACCAAAATGGGCCTAGATCAATACTTTGGGATGTCTTCTAAAACAAAATATATACATGTCAATGGATATTCAGAGATTCCTGAAAGATATTAGTGTCCCAATGTAACTAGCGCTAATTTTGAAAAAAAGTGGTTTGGAAATGGCAAAGTGCTATTTGTATTTATTGCCCTATAACTTGCAAAAAAAGCAAAGAACATCTAAACATTGGGTATTTCTAAACTCAGGACAAAATTTAGAAACTATTTAGCATGGGTGTTTTTTGGTGGTTGTAGATGTGTAACAGATTTTGGGGTCAAAGTTAGAAAAAGTGTTTTTTTTTTTGCTTTTTTTTCATCATATTTTGTATTTTTTTTATAGCAAATTATAAGATATGATGAAAATAATTGTGGATTTTGAAAGTCCATTTAATGGCGAGAAAAACGGTGTGGGTACAGTAAATGAGTAAGAGGAAAATTACAGCTAAACACAAACACCGCAAAAATGTAAAAATAGCCTTGGTCCCAAACGGACAGAAAATGGAAAAGTGCTGTGGTCATTAAGGGGTTAAATTGTGAAATTGATAATTATGAACGTGATAATTATGCTTGATGTTTGGCATTATTTAGAATCTGAGATTTAGATTAATGATTTATTTGCCATGACAATGTAATGGTGCCTTTTTCACTAGGGGGTGGTGTTATGGTCTATTTAAACTGTGTGATTCACTTGTTTGACTGAGGAAGGGTAGAGTATCCATGAAACATTACACACATGAAAGCTACTACTTTAAAAGGACCGTTAATTGCCACGCCCCCTTGACCACACTCCTGACCACACCCCCACTGGCACTGCACCAGGTGGTCCCAGTTTCACCTCTAAAAATTATGGTAAGCCTAGTTAGATAGCTGTTTGGGGGGGGATCAGGGAGGTTGGGGGCTATGGAGGGATTCTACAAAGCAGCATATGTAAATATGCCAAATATTTAAAAAAAAAAAAAAGAAAAAAGATACCTTTTATTTTAGTACTGGCAGACTTTCTGCCAGTACTTAAGATGGCGGGGACAATTGTGGGGTGGGGGAGGGAAGGGAGCTGTTTGGGAGGGATCAGGTGTGATGTGTCAGGTGGGAGGCTGATCTCTACTCTAAAGCTAAAATTAACCCTGCAAGCACCCTACAAACTACCTAATTAACCCCTTCACTGCTAGCCATAATACATGTGTGATGCGCAGCAGCATTTAGCGGCCTTCTAATTACCAAAAAGCAACGCCAAAGTCATATATGTCTGCTATTTCTGAACAAAGGGGATCCCAGAGAAGCATTTACAACCATTTGTGCCATAATTGCACAAGCTGTTTGTAAATAATTTCAGTGAGAAACCTAAAAAATGTTTTAATTTGATCGCATTTGGCGGTGAAATAGTGGCATAAAATATACCAAAATGGGCCTAGATCAATACTTTGGGATGTCTACTAAAAAAAATATATATACACGTCAATGGATATTCAGGGATTCCTGACAGATATTAGTGTTCTAATGTAACTAGCGCTAATTTTGAAAAAAAAAAGTGGTTTGGAAATAGCAAAGTGCTACTTGTATTTAAGGCCCTATAACTTGCTAAAAAAGCAAAGAACATGTAAACATTGGGTATTTAGCATGGGTGTTTTTTTGGTGGTTGTAGATGTGTAACAGATTTTGGGTGTCAAAGTTAGAAAAAGTGTGTTTTTTCCATTTTTTCCTCATATTTTATAATTTTTTTTATAGTAAATTAAAAGATATGATGAAAGTAATGGTATCTTTAGAAAGTTCATTTAATGGCAAGAAAAACAGTATATAATATGTGTGGGTACAGTAAATGAGTAAGAGGAAAATTACAGCTAAACACAAAAACACTGCAAAAAGCCTTGGTCCCAAACGGACAGAAAATGGAAAAGTGCTGTGGTCATTAAGGGGTTAAATCCATTGCAGGTGTAAGCACACATTTATGTACAAACAATTATTAAATAATAAGTTGCTTTAAGAATTTTCTTTTTATACTTTTATGTCCCAATAACTTACCTAAACATATTAAAAATATACTTTCAATATTGATCCCTGAAGATCTCTACTGCTTTAGTCTACACAGAACATGCACAAGTGATACTAAAGTGGAAAACGCAATGCTCTTTATCTTGATTTTTTTTATTCAAATACAAATATTAAGCCAAAGAGGCCTATTTATCAAGTCGTCAACAGTAAATACGCTTGAATTTCGCAGTGTAATTATGGCGAGCCTGATTCGACATATTTATCAAAGCCTACAGACCGGCAAAATTTGAAATTTGTAACGTAACATACGATCCGACGGTCTCAGTCCGACACAGATCAATGCTTACGTCATTACAGATGTTCCAAATACACATTTAGCACTATATGAAACCTTTTGCAAGTTATCAAACTCGCCACTATTCCGGCCCAGCATACCTGGTTTTAAATCCGCCACCCTGGAGGCCGCGGATGTCATAGGAATAAATGGGAGTCTGAAAGCAGCGAAAGCTCATGTTCAATGCTGCCAGATATCCCATTGATTTCTATGCTAGAAAACCAGTAAAGTTTACACTTAACACCCTAAAATAACCCCTGAGTCTAAACACCCCTAATCTGTCACCCCGACATCGCTGCCACTAAATAAAATGTATTAACCCCTATTCCGACGCTCCCTGACCCCGCCGCCACCTACATAATGTTATTAACCCCTATTCCGCCGCTCCCGGACCCCGACGCAACTAAATAAATATAATAAACCCATATCCCGCCGCTCCCGGAACCCACTGCAACTAAATAAAGTTATTAACCCCTATCCCTCCGCTTCCAGACCCCACCGCAACTAAATAAATGTATTAATCCCTAAAACCCTGGCCTCCCCCATCACTACCACTTACTAAACCTATTAACCCCTAAACCGCCAGCCCCCCACATCGCCATAAACTACATTAAGCTATTAACCCCTAAACCTAACAACCCGCTAACTTTACATTAAATATTAAATCATCCCTATCCTATAATAAATTTAAACTTACCTTTAGAATTAAAATAAACTATATTAAACTATTAATTAACCTACCCTAACTATTATACTAAAATTACATTAAACTATATTAAACTACTAATTAACCTACCCTAACTGTTATACAAAAATTACATTAAACTACAAATTAAATTAACTATATTACATATTTAAAAACCTAACCCTACTCAAATTATTTAAATCTACAATAAAGAATTACTAAGTTACAAAAAAATAACAACTAAGTTACACAAAATAAAAAACACTAAGTTACATGAAATAAAAAACACTAAGGCCTAGATTTGGAGTTCGGCGGTAAAAGGGCTGTTAACGCTCCGCGGGCTTTTTTCTGGCCGCACCATAAAATTAACTCTGGTATCGAGAGTTCAAACAAATGCTGCGTTAGGCTCCAAAAAAGGAGCGTAGAGCATTTTTACCGCAAAAGCAACTCTCGATACCAGAGTTGCTTACGGACGCGGCCGGCCTCAAAAACGTGCTCGTGCACGATTCCCCCATAGGAAACAATGGGGCTGTTTGAGCTGAAAAAAAACCTAACACCTGCAAAAAAGCAGCGTTCAGCTCCTAACGCAGCCCCATTGTTTGCTATGGGGAAACACTTCCTACGTCTGCACCTAACACTCTAACATGTACCCCGAGTCTAAACACCCCTAGCCTTACACTTATTAACCCCTAATCTGCCGCCCCCGCTATCGCTGACCCCTGCATATTTTTTTAAACCCCTAATCTGCCGCTCCGTAAACCGCCGCCACCTACGTTATCCCTATGTACCCCTAATCTGCAACCCCTAACACCGCCGACCCCTATATTATATTTATTAACCCCTAACCTGCCCCCCACAACGTCGCCGACACCTGCCTACACTTATTAACCCCTAATCTGCCGAGCGGACCTGAGCGCTACTATAATAAAGTTATTAACCCCTAATCCGCCTCACTAACCCTATCATAAATAGTATTAACCCCTAATCTGCCCTCCCTAACATTGCCGACACCTAACTTCAATTATTAACCCCTAATCTGCCGACCGGAGCTCACCGCTATTCTAATAAATGGATTAACCCCTAAAGCTAAGTCTAACCCTAACACTAACACCCCCCTAAGTTAAATATAATTTTTATCTAACGAAATAAATTAACTCTTATTAAATAAATTATTCCTATTTAAAGCTAAATACTTACCTGTAAAATAAATCCTAATATAGCTACAATATAAATTATAATTATATTATAGCTATTTTAGGATTAATATTTATTTTACAGGCAACTTTGTTATTATTTTAACCAGGTAAAATAGCTATTAAATAGTTAAGAACTATTTAATAGTTACCTAGTTAAAATAATAACAAATTTACCTGTAAAATAAATCCTAACCTAAGTTATAATTAAACCTAACACTACCCTATCAATAAAATAATTAAATAAACTACCTACAATTACCTACAATTAACCTAACACTACACTATCAATAAATTAATTAAACACAATTCCTACAAATAAATACAATTAAATAAACTAGCTAAAGTACAAAAAATAAAAAAGAACTAAGTTACAGAAAATAAAAAAATATTTACAAACATAAGAAAAATATTACAACAATTTTAAACTAATTACACCTACTCTAAGCCCCCTAATAAAATAACAAAGCCCCCCAAAATAAAAAATTCCCTACCCTATTCTAAATTAAAAAAGTTACAAGCTCTTTTACCTTACCAGCCCTGAACAGGGCCCTTTGCGGGGCATGCCCCAAGAATTTCAGCTCTTTTGCCTGTAAAAAAAAACATACAATACCCCCCCCCCAACATTACAACCCACCACCCACATACCCCTAATCTAACCCAAACCCCCCTTAAATAAACCTAACACTAAGCCCCTGAAGATCTTCCTACCTTGTCTTCACCATCCAGGTATCACCGATCCGTCCTGGCTCCAAGATCTTCATCCAACCCAAGCGGGGGTTGGCGATCCATAATCCGGTCCAGAAGAGGCTCCAAAGTCTTCCTCCTATCCGGCAAGAAGAGGACATCCGGACCGGCAAACATCTTCTCCAAGCGGCATCTTCGATCTTCTTCCATCCGGAGCGAAGCGGCAGGATCCTGAAGACCTCCAGCGCGGAACATCCATCCGGACCGACGACTGAACGACGAATGACTGTTCCTTTAAGGGACGTCATCCAAGATGGCGTCCCTCGAATTCCGATTGGCTGATAGGATTCTATCAGCCAATCGGAATTAAGGTAGGAATTTTCTGATTGGCTGATGGAATCAGCCAATCAGAATCAAGTTCAATCCGATTAGCTGATCCAATCAGCCAATCAGATTGAGCTCGCATTCTATTGGCTGTTCCGATCAGCCAATAGAATGCGAGCTCAATCTGATTGGCTGATTGGATCGGCCAATCGGATTGAACTAGATTCTGATTGGCTGATTCCATCAGCCAATCAGAAAATTCCTACCTTAATTCCGATTGGCTGATAGAATCCTATCAGCCAATCGGAATTCGAGGGACGCCATCTTGGATGACGTCCCTTAAAGGAACAGTCATTCGTCGTTCAGTCGTCGGTCCGGATGGATGTTCCGCGCTGGAGGTCTTCAGGATCCTGCCGCTTCGCTCCGGATGGAAGAAGATCGAAGATGCCGCTTGGAGAAGATGTTTGCCGGTCCGGATGTCCTCTTCTTGCCGGATAGGAGGAAGACTTTGGAGCCTCTTCTGGACCGGATTATGGATCGCCAACCCCCGCTTGGGTTGGATGAAGATCTTGGAGCCAGGACGGATCGGTGATACCTGGATGGTGAAGACAAGGTAGGAAGATCTTCAGGGGCTTAGTGTTAGGTTTATTTAAGGGGGGTTTGGGTTAGATTAGGGGTATGTGGGTGGTGGGTTGTAATGTTGGGGGGGGGGGTATTGTATGTTTTTTTTTACAGGCAAAAGAGCTGAAATTCTTGGGGCATGCCCCGCAAAGGGCCCTGTTCAGGGCTGGTAAGGTAAAAGAGCTTGTAACTTTTTTAATTTAGAATAGGGTAGGGAATTTTTTATTTTGGGGGGCTTTGTTATTTTATTAGGGGGCTTAGAGTAGGTGTAATTAGTTTAAAATTGTTGTAATATTTTTCTTATGTTTGTAAATATTTTTTTATTTTCTGTAACTTAGTTCTTTTTTATTTTTTGTACTTTAGCTAGTTTATTTAATTGTATTTATTTGTAGGAATTGTGTTTAATTAATTTATTGATAGTGTAGTGTTAGGTTAATTGTAGGTAATTGTAGGTAGTTTATTTAATTATTTTATTGATAGGGTAGTGTTAGGTTTAATTATAACTTAGGTTAGGATTTATTTTACAGGTAAATTTGTTATTATTTTAACTAGGTAACTATTAAATAGTTCTTAACTATTTAATAGCTATTTTACCTGGTTAAAATAATAACAAAGTTGCCTGTAAAATAAATATTAATCCTAAAATAGCTATAATATAATTATAATTTATATTGTAGCTATATTAGGATTTATTTTACAGGTAAGTATTTAGCTTTAAATAGGAATAATTTATTTAATAAGAGTTAATTTATTTCGTTAGATAAAAATTATATTTAATTTAGGGGGGTGTTAGTGTTAGGGTTAGACTTAGCTTTAGGGGTTAATCCATTTATTAGAATAGCGGTGAGCTCCGGTCGGCAGATTAGGGGTTAATAATTGAAGTTAGGTGTCGGCGATGTTAGGGAGGGCAGATTAGGGGTTAATACTATTTATGATAGGGTTAGTGAGGCGGATTAGGGGTTAATACATTTATTATAGTAGCGCTCAGGTCCGCTCGGCAGATTAGGGGTTAATAAGTGTAGGCAGGTGTCGGCGACGTTGAGGGGGGCAGATTAGGGGTTAATAAATATAATATAGGGGTCGGCGATGTTAGGGCAGCAGATTAGGGGTACATAGGGATAACGTAGGTGGCGGCGATTTGCGGTCGGAAGATTAGGGGTTAATTATTTTAAGTAGCTGGCGGCGACGTTGTGGGGGGCAAGTTAGGGGTTAATAAATGTAATACAGGGGTCGGCGGGGTTAGGGGCAGCAGATTAGGGGTACATAAGTATAACGTAGGTGGCGGTCGGCAGATTAGGGGTTAAAAATTTTAATCGAGTGGCGGCGGTGTGGGGGGACCTCGGTTTAGGGGTACATAGGTAGTTTATGGGTGTTAGTGTACTTTAGGGTACAGTAGTTAAGAGCTTTATAAACCGGTGTTAGCCAGAAAGCTCTTAACTCCTGCTATTTTCAGGCGGCTGGAATCTTGTCGTTAGAGCTCTAACGCTCACTTCAGAAACGACTCTAAATACCAGCGTTAGAAAGATCCCATTGAAAATATAGGCTACGCAAATGGCGTAGGGGGATCTGCGGTATGGAAAAGTCGCGGCTGAAAAGTGAGCGTTAGACCCTTTAATCACTGACTCCAAATACAAGCGGGTGCCCAAAACCAGCGTTAGGAGCCTCTAACGCTGGTTTTGACGGCTACCGCCGAACTCCAAATCTAGGCCTAAGTTACACAAAATAAAAAATAAATTATCAAATATTTAAACTAATTAATTAACCTACCCTAACTATTATACTAAAATTTAATTAAACTATATTAAACTATTAATTAATCTACCCTAACTATTATACTAAAATTACATTAAACTACAAATTAAATTAACTATATTATATATTTAAAAACCTAACCCTACTCAAGTTATTTAAATCTACAAAAAAGAATTACTAAGCTACAAAAAACTAACAACTAAGTTACACAAAATAAAAAATAAATGATCAAATATTTAAACTAATTACACCTAATCTAATAGCCCTATCAAAATAAAAAAGCCCCCCAAAATAAAAAAAAACCCTAGCCTACAATAAACTACCAATGGCCCTTAAAAGGGCCTTTTGCGGGACATTGCCCCAAAGAAATCAGCTCTTTTACCTGTAAAATAAAATACAAACACCCCCAACAGTAAAACCCACCGCCCACACAGCCAAATCCCCCAAATAAAAACCTATCTAATAAAACCTAAGCTCCCCATTGCCCTGAAAAGGGCATTTGGATGGGCATTGCCCTTAAAAGGGCATTTAGCTCTTTTTCTGCCCAAAGTCCCTAACTTAAAAATAAAAGCCACCCAATACACCCTTAAAAAAAACTAACACTAACCCCCGAAGGTCCACTTACAGTTTTTGAAGACCCGACATCCATTCTCATCCAAGCGGCAGAAGTCCTCAGCAAAGCCGGCAGAAGTCTTCATTCAAGCGGGCTGAAGTCTTCATCCAACCGGGCAGAAGTCTTCATCCAGACGGCATAGCGCGGAGCGGCTCCATCTTCAAGACATCTGGCGCAGAGCATCCTCTTCTTAAGATCGCCGCTGAAGAATTAAGTTTCCTTTAAATGACGTCATCCAAGATGGCATCTCTTAGACTCCAATTGGCTGATCGAATTCTATCAGCCACTAGGAATTAAGGTGGAAAAAAATCCTATTGGCTGTTGCAATCAGCCAATAGGATTGAGCTTGCATTCTATTGGGTATTCCAATCAGCCAATAGAATGCAAGCTCAATCCTATTGGCTGATTGGATCAGCCAATAGGATGAAAGCTCAATCCTATTGGCGTACTTGGTGCGCGGCTTTTTGACAGCTTTTTTTATAAATATGGAGAGCCTATTGAGATACAGGGCCGCAATGTTAGGCGATGTTAGGCGAGCGTATTGGTCCCGGCGAATGCAAAACAGTTGACGGCTTGATAAATAGGCCTCAAAGACTAAATTCAGTTACTGTTCTAAGATTCCAGATTCACTATCACCTATATTACAAGTTTTGCGTTCGGGTTTTAACGCTGAAAAAATGGTAATTTCAGTGTTAAAACAGCACCGCAGCCATTACGAGTCTTGTCGGTATAGCTGTACCCCAAGCCTTTTAGCCTGTAGCGCAACATCGGTCCCGCACTCGTAAAATTTACGTTTTTTCATGGGATTCCCAAAAGCTTGCGTTCCAGCCTATACCGACAAGATCCGTTTCGCAATCTGAGAGCAGTAGTTATGAGTTTTATGCTACAAAACTGTTACATAAAACTCATAACTAAACTGTTAGAAAGTACACTAACACCCATAAACTACCTATTAACCCCTAAACCGAGGCCCTCCCACATCGCTAACACTATATTAAACTTAATAACCCCTAATCTGCCGTTTACAACATCGCCACCACTAATAAAATTTATTAACCCCTATTCCGCGGCTCCCAGACATCGCCACCACTATACTTAAGTTATTAACCCCTATTCCCCCACACCCCAACATCGCCCACATCCGCCGCTCCCCGACACCACTGCAACTAAAAATAAACCTATTAACCCCTAAACCGTAAGCCTCCCACAACGAAATATACTAAATTAAACTATTAACCCCTAAACCGGAAGCCCCCCACAACAAAATATACTAAATTAAACTATTAACCCCTAAACCGAAAGCCCCCCACATCGTAATAAATTAATTTAAACTAGTAACCCTTAAGCCTAACGCCCCACTAACTTTATATTAAAATTACAATTTCCCTATCTTAATCTCAAATTAAAAAACTAAGTTTAAACTAACAATTAAATTAATATAACTATTAAACTAAAACTAAACTAACTACCATTTAAAGAAAACTAAAATACACAATCAAAAAATCCTAACACTACTATAAAAATTACAAAATATCTAATTACAAAAAATAAAAAATACTAAATTACAAAAAATAACAAACACTAAATTACAATAAATAAACGAAATTATAAAAAAAAAAAAAATTATCAAAAAAATAGCCCTTAATCGATAATAAGTGTCTGTGCATCCAGTTAGGAATTGCTGCAGATATGTAGATAGTTTGCTGACTTTCCACTGCATCTAGGAGAAGGCTACATTCCCTTGAGTATCACAACATAGCACCTTTTTCTTCACTGGAGGAGGTGGATAATTCTTAATCCCATTAGTGGTGTCTGCAACCAAGAGGACACAAATGACTTTGGGATGGGAAGTTCTTTTTTAGTATATTCTAACACCGTCCTAGATACAGACCAGCAAAACCTAGACTTATTTGCTAATGTTCAGAGGAAAATAAGAGATCACTTAATAATGACGTCATAGAACAACAAAACTGACAATAAGGAGGAAGTTTCTAATGCTCCTATCTCCTGATCAGGGTGCACACAGCAAGAAAAATAAAAAAGAATCCTCTCCCCACCAGATCACAAAGTCTATTATTATTAATATTATTATTATTATTCTTTATTTATAAAGTGCCAACAGATTCCGCAGCACTGTCCATGGGTACAAAGATAAAAGTACAGTACAATACAATATAGAAGACACCAAAGTTTAACAAAACAAATACAGGGGGAATTGAGGGCCCTGTTCCCGTGGGAACTTACAATCTAGATGGTAGGAGGGTGAGAAACAGGAGGTGGGGACTGCAAAGGTGAGAATGATGTTAGTGTGGAGTTAGATGGGGCAGCAGTTAGGCAGGTAGAATGAATTTTTTATTGATTTAGAGATAGGCTTCCATGAACAGAAAGGTCTTTAGGGAGCATTTAAAGGAGGAAAGGTTAGGGGAAAGTCTAACAGCTCTGGGAAGTGCATTCCAGATGGTTGGTGCTGCACGAGAGAAGTCCTGTAGCCTGGCATTGGAGGAGGTGATGGTAGAAGATGCAAGGAGCAGGTCATTGTTGGATCTTAGGGGGCGGGCTGGAGTATATTTCTTGATGAGTGAGGACAGGTAGGGGGGGCTACGTTGGTAAGGGCTTTGTAGGTCAGGATGAGAATTTTGAATTTAATTCTGCTGTGGATGGGTAGCCAGTGAAGGGACTCGCAGAGAGGTGCAGCAGATACAGAGCGTCGGGAGAGGTGGATTAGCCTAGCAGAGGCATTTAGGATGGATTGAAGAGGGGAGAGGCGGGAGAGAGGGATTTTAACAGCCAATAGGATTTTAGCAGCCCTAATTCCTATTGTCTGATTCAAATTTTTCAGCCAATAGGAATGCAATGGACTACGGCGATCGACTTCCTGTGGGAGGAGCAAGGAGGAAGGAGTGTAGGTTCTGAGCTCCTGTGAGAACGGAGCTAAGCTTAACATCCGATACCCCGCCACGAAGCCCTATTGCCGGGGCGAAAGATTTACTCGGCCTGGGGGACAGGAAAGAGTGGCACCAGGAAGTCACAGCACCCTAAGCTTAGATGTACTGCATCTGCTAAACAGAGAACTAAAAATCCACTGGAGTTTATAAACAGATAACGGCAAGTACAGACCTCGATAATCACCCTGAGTACACCTGGCACTGGGAGCTGGAGTTTTGAGGAGCAGTGGAAGACCCAGTGTGAGAGGCAGCCCAGAGTACTACTGGCAATACAGACCGGGAAGCGGCTGAACACCCCCCCATATCGGTAAGTCGGCCGGCAGTGATGACGACATGAGTACCTGACGCCGCTGCAGCGGGGAACAGCCGCACAAGAGCGCAGGTGAAAGCGGTACTACTCGCACATCGGAGGATCTATAGCAAAGGCCCCCCGGGTGGGGTAAAGCTTAGACGGAACCAGCAAGTGAGTGGTCGTGAAGCAATGGGGGGGTAAGTAAGTGAGCAATTACATGTTTGAATGCACGAGAGCTGCGTACAAAAGCAGGGTATAAAGTGTAAGAAGGATACTGATGTGGATTGTGGCCGGGGGTGTCAATGAGGATATACAGAGCATAAGAGAGGCCTAGCACGATAAACCACCTAAAAACCTAGAGGAGTGACTGATATTTGTAACATGAGAGTGAAAAAGTACATTGGGAGACGTTAAATACCTAACAGTTACCACTAGGATATACGGTTGAAGGGTGCACACCTCTGTTTTAGGCTTTGGCAAAGTACTGTCTGCAAAACAAGATAAGTTTGGCGCTCAAGGTTTAAACAGAGCAAGCAGGAATATTGGGATAGAGGTTACTGGGGACAAAATGCTGCAGTATCAAGTCACAGCCAAGGAGCGTTAAATACCTATACCTTGGATGGGTTAAAGTGAACTGTGTAAAAGTATCAGCAGAAAAAGGATTGTGATTTCCCCTAAAGCCTGAGATAATATTTCTTTATGTGGCTGAGACAGGATCACAGGCCAGAACTGAATTAAAAAGCTTAAAGTTGTACAGCTACCTAGTAAATGTTTATAGCAAGATTGTATTCACAGGATACTTATTTCTGGCAAGAGATGAAAAGACTATAACCAAAAACAATTTAGAGTTGTCATATTGTGTTGCTAAAATATATATGTAAATGGTCTAGATAAAGTGGAAATTACACAGGTGCGGTTTATAAGAGGAAGATAGTCAAAGTGTGATATAGAATTAGTCTCTTGGGTCAACAGAAAGAACTAAGATAGAGCGTAGTGGATACACTGTAGTATTGTGACGAATAGCAAAAAGAATAGAACAGGCTGCATTAGACTAAGAAAGATATTCAGGAGGCTGACTTTAAGCAATCGGCACCCTGAGGTATTTTGAGTAAAACTTTTGCAGAGGTTGACATAATACTTTTAAGCTGCCTGAGAATTGTCCTTTTTTTTTTTTTTTTTTTCCTTTTTTTTTTAAGAATAAAGTGTAAGTAAACATACTTGGGATCAAGAGAGAAACATATAAATGGAAAAATATATTACAAACACAAAAAATAGATCACCAGCAATGCCAGTGAAAAAGGATAAAAAACAGAAAGCACAAAATGAAATTAGCATAGAACCCAATATTCAGAGCCCAGAAAGAAATCTAGAAACACAGCTTACTATAAATCAGTTAGCAGAGTTAATTTTACCTCAATTTGAAATGGTGAAAAAAGAGATCTCAGAATTATCGCAGGAAATCAGACAATTTTCTATCAGAATAACGGAGGTAGAAAATAGGGTGTCTGAGGTAGAGGATAAACAAAACATACAAGAAGCAATAGTGGCTAGGCACACAGATAAAATTAATGCACTACAGACAAAAATAGAAGACTTGGAAGACAGGTCACGGCGGAGCAATATCCGCATAGTCGGTCTGCCTGAAACTAATGGACAGGAAGATTTACTAACTTTCGGTGCAGTCACACTGCCAAATCTACTAGGAATGCAACCCGATAAGGGGTCTCTGCAGGTGGAGAGAGCACACAGGGTTGGACCACTAAGACAACCAAGGGAGAGTAAATCTAGGCCAAGAGTAATCATTATCAAATATTTGAATTTTCAAGACAAAGTTAGCATAATGTACCACTATAGAAAATTGAGAACATTGCAGATAGGTGACAAACCAATCCTGATTTTTCAGGACTTCTCGATGGAGACATCGGGGAGAAGACGAGCTATGGCACCGTATTGTACAGGGCTCATAAAAGCTGGCTTAAGAGCCACTATGAGATACCCAGCTAAAATTACGGTTTTAGGGATAGACGGTGTCACAGCACTTAATACGGTGGAAGAAGCAAAAAATTTTTGTGCCGAGAATAATATAGAAGTGTAATGATACTAGATGGAAAGCTCTACATGGGTGGTCAAAAATGCAGAGATTAAGGGAAGGAGAGCAGAGAAATGGAAACAGTTGGGGGAGGTGGGGGGGCTGGGCAATGAGAGGCATACTTTTTTTTTTTTTTTTTTTTTTTTTTTTTTTTCTTCATATCGTCCACGTCTTGTGGTTAACCAAAAGATTTTAGTAAAAGATGAGTGGATCACTTAACTTTGTATCATGGAATGTGGGAGGGATAACCTCCCCCATTAAACGTAAGAATATCTTCAAAGTACTGAAGAAACAGAAACCAGACATTATATTCCTGCAGGAATTACATCTAAAAGCTCATGAAATAGATAAGTTAAGAACTAACTGGCTTACAGAAATTATTGCCACCCCATGTACAACACGTAAGTGTGGGGTGGCAATACTATTCAACAGAAGCCTGGATTATGAAATATTAAAAACTAAACTGGATACGCAGGGCAGATTTATAATTATACAAGTTAAAATTGATGAAATAATCTGGACCCTGTGTAATATATACGCACCTAACACATTTGAAAGGAAGTTTTGGCAACAGATAATAAAGGAAGTGACGCCGAACCTAGGTCAGAATTTGATTATTGCAGGGGACATGAACACAACACCATACCCAGACAGTGATAGATCTAGGATCGGTCACAGACAGATATATCAGAGAGAGGCAAGGTTTTTTCGTAATGTCTTAAAATGTATCAAAGTCCATGATATTTGGCGACTGCAGCATCCAGACGAACGGTCTTATACGTGTGAATCTAAGTCGTATAGATGCTTTTCCAGAATAGACATGTTCCTAATAGATGAACACCTTTTAAAATACGAGATTAATACACAAATAGAAGAGATAATATTGACCGATCATGCAGTAATTAGTTGTAAGATACTAACTCAGGACAAGGCGAGTAATAAGATAAATACTTTTAGATTCCCCGGGTACATGTCTAAAAATACGAAATTTGTTAATTGGGTCTCAAATAAATGGAAAGAGTATATTGCAATGAATAGAGAGTATGAGGAGAAGTTAGAGATTTTGTGGGAGGCCGGTAAAGCAGTCATGGGGAGATAAAGGCATATATGGTCAAGTTAAATCGTAAAAACAAGGCCAGGGAAGTGCAGTTGGCAAATCAAGTTAGAAAATCATATACAAGGTACCTAAATAACCCTAATCGGGATAAGTGGGAAAAATATGCGTATGCCAAAACAGAAAGAGAACAATTTATGAAAGAAAAATGGGCTAATGAGGAGGCAAAGTGCAGGGCGAGATTCCAAGGACTGCAGGGTATTTCGGCAAAACATTTGGGCAAAATAACTAAGTTTCGTAAGAAACGTAATATAATTTCCACAATTAAAGAAGGAACGGACCTGTATACCAGTCCTACAACAATAAGAGAAAGATTTCTACAATATTATCAGAAGATATACAGGAAGGAGGAAATAAATAAGAAAGACAGGCAACAATTCTGGGAACAGATTGAGACCCCTAAAGTAACCCCCGTAGCATTACAACAAATAAATGAATTAATTTCTGAAGGGGAGGTGTTAAAAGCAATTCAAAAAGCTAAATCAGGGAAAGCCCCCGGGCCAGACGGCCTTTCGGCCGAATTTTATAAGATGACGGCAGAAACAATAATAGGGACGTTAACTAAACTATACAACAGATATTATCTTAAGAACGATATGAAATCTCCATATTTTTCTAATGCAATTATATCATTAATACATAAAAAGGGGAAAGACGCTACAAACATGTCATCATATCGCCCCATCTCATTATTAAATCATGACTATAAGATATTAATGTCAATAATAGCAGAAAGGCTGAAGAAAGTAATACCAGATTTGATACACACAGATCAGGCTGGGTTCATACCAGGCAGGAATTCCGTCCGCAACATGAGGAGAGTGCTAGCAATGGTGGATCATTTTTATCGGGTTGAGCAGGACACCCCAGGGAAGAGAAAGAATCAGACAGATAAAGATATCGCATTAATAACAATAGACGCCGAGAAGGCATTTGACTCAATAGGGTGGGACCATCTTTTTGTATCTTTGGAGAAGTTCGGATTCTCGGGTGCCCTGCTCGATCTGATCAAAGTGATTTACAAGAAACCTAAGTCACAGTTGCTAATCAATGGGGAATTATCTACGCCAATAATCCTCGAAAGAGGTACACGTCAAGGATGCCCGCTTTCCCCTTTACTATTTGATATAGCGCTCGAACCTTTGGCGATATACATCAGACACAAATTAATACCAGTTAAGATAGGGGCAGAAAGTATGACGATCTCACTTTACGCGGATGATATTTTATTATTCGTGCATGACACAGCTACCAGCATCCCACAACTTTTACAATCAATTAAGAAATTTAGTTCATTTACAGGGTATAAAATAAACCCTGCAAAATCTGAAATTTTATGGATAAAAAAAACTAAGTCGAGTCAAAATACAATCTTTAAAGAGGTGCAGTTTATCAATTACTTAGGGATCAAAATTGGGAGGAACCCAGGGGAGTGGTACCAGTTGAATTACAAAGAATTATTTGATAATATGGAAGCAGAAATAGGAAAGTGGAACCTGTATTATTTATCAGTATCGGCGCGCATAATTTTGATAAAAACGATTTTTTTCCCCAAAATATTATTTCGTCTTCAGAACTTACCACTAGTGATCAAGAAGAAAGATATTGATATATATAACAGAGTAAGCTCAAGATTCATATGGGGTAAACGGAAGGCACGTATATCAATAGAAAAATTGAGTTATGCAAAAAAACACGGTGGATTCGCTTTCCCTAACATAAGGTATTATAATTACGCCACTCTGATTAAATTCGGAGTGGATTGGTTGACTGAGTCAGAATATGTTACTCATTATAAAGTAGAAACTGAGATAGTCAAACCTTTTAGTCTGAAAGCAATATTACACTGCCCATATAAGAACCTACCAAGCAATGTGGCGAATCTAGTAACATTTACTAACATAATTTGGGCATGGCAAAAGTATTGTCATATAATGGGACAAGAGTTCCAGGTGTCAACACTTTTGCCGATGGTTGGGTGCGTGGATTTCTCACCAGGGCTACATAATAGGATTTTTAGTGAGTGGCAAAGCAGAGGTCTGAAATATTTTTCACAAATTAAAATGGGCACGGAAGGACCTTTACGGACCTTTGAGAGTATGATGGCAGAATATAATATACCCGCTAAACAGTTTTATGCATATCTACAAGCAAGACATTACATAGAAACGTGCAACAGGAGATTTGGAACGGATTGGAGCCAATCTATGTTGGAGTCAGGTTTTAAAATATATCAAGCAGGGATACGGTCGTTAGCCATATGGTACCAGAATATAATACAGAAATTAGGAATGGCACAAGTAAATTTGAGCATGGCTAAATTTCTAAGATATTTTCCCGGTATGCAAAGCAAAGATATAATAGATAGTATCAAGAGGACGGAGGAAGCCACGGATAAAATCAGTTGGCGGGAGACACAGGCAAAATTGATAAATAACTTTTATCTAACCCCAGAGAGAGTTAGCGGTTGGGATAGGGCAATTTTAACTAGTTGCTATAAATGTAACCACGTAAAGGCAGATTTAATGCACTGTTTATGGAGTTGTTCGAAAATACAACAACTCTGGTTGAAAATACAGTTCTGGCTCAACAAATTTTTAGCTGATCAAATAAAATTGGAAGCAAAACATATATTTTTTCTTTATCAGACTGAAAATATAGGGAATAAAAATCTTACAAATTTAGCCATTTTGCTAACACGTAGCCTTATCTTTCAGAAATGGAAACAGAAAAAGGTGCCAAGTATGAAGGAATTTATAAATAGTTTGAAATTTCAGGTGATAGTGGAGAGGCAGGATCTGAAAGATACTGAGAAACATTATAAAAGGTACTTTAGCAAGTGGAAAAATTATATTGAGTCATGGCCAAGGCCGCTGCAGCAGCAGTTCCTGGATCCCTTACAAAGCTCAGTCCCTTTTTTAAATTTAGTGGTGGCAGGAATTTTGCCG
Organism: Bombina bombina; assembly: GCF_027579735.1. Lineage (NCBI taxonomy): Eukaryota > Metazoa > Chordata > Amphibia > Anura > Bombinatoridae > Bombina > Bombina bombina. The sequence continues at coordinate 307,457,748 of NC_069499.1, read as the reverse complement.
TCAACCTGGGTGGAGAGATAAGGAGATTTAGTTTTTTTGTTTTTTTTTTTTTGTTTTGTTTTTTTTGCCTCTTGCCCCCCCCCTCCCCTCTCTTCTTATCATTTGTAGAAAATGTGGACCCCACGAAATAGGAGGGGAGGGGTGAGGCCACAGAAAATAGAAGGAGAGAGGAGCTACAGAAAAAGTAGCACTAATAGATCAGACTGAACATAGGTAGAAAGTGGGAGAAGCGTCGGACATAAAAGGAGTATCTAGAGAATCCGAGAGGACGAAGATAAGAATATTAGATTTGAGGTATTAGTCAGTAGACACAGTAGGCAGATGAAGAAGGGTTAAAAAGACACTTAGCAGAGAAATTAAGGAAATAGTATCTTTCTTTTATATGTGAGATAGGGTGAAGGTACTAGAGGCATGGTTAGGTGCCGAATTGGTTGTGAAAATTTTAGGTCTGCGGATTAATGATTAGTGAAATGTTGGAAAAATATTTGAAATAATTCATTGTTGTTTATTTGTTGGTTTTCAATGAGAATTGAAATGAGAATGGTAGAATCTAATACAATAACGGATGGAAATATCTCAATGAGGAGCTGCGTCTCCAAACACCTGTAATATTTGAGTGAATTTTCAATAAAACAATTGAAAACCAAAAAAAAAAAAAAAAAAAAAAGGAATGCAATGGTACCCCCAGTTTAAAAGGGGTACCTTGCATTTCAATCCTCTGTGGGATCAATGGACCTCCGCCTGGACCTCCGCCTTGGACCTCCGCCTGGACCTTTGCCTTGGACCTTTGCCTGGACCTCCGCCATCAACCGCTCCGCAATCGACCGCTCCGCCTCTTCAGGGATGGAGAAGATGCCGGTCCCGCAATGGATGAAGATGGAGCCACCTGGATAAAGACCTCTCATCGCCTGGATGTCCGGACTTTAGGAACTGTAAGTGGATCTTTGGGGGTTAGTGTTAGGATTTTTTAAACTTTTTTGGGTGGGTCTTTTTTTTAGTTTAGGGTTTGAGCTTTTCTTAAAAGAGCTAAATGCCCTACAAAAAGAGATGTTTAACTTAGGGCAATGCCCTACAAAAGGCCCTTTAAGGGCTATTGGAAGCTTATTGTAGGCTAGGTTTTTTTTTTATTTTGGGTGGGCTTTTTTTTTTTTTTTTATAATTTCGTTTATTTATTGTAATTTAGTGTTTGTTATTTTTTGTAATTTAGTATTTTTTATTTTTTGTAATTAGATATTTTGTAATTTTTATAGTAGTGTTAGGATTTTTTGATTGTGTATTTTAGTTTTCTTTAAATGGTAGTTAGTTTAGTTTTAGTTTAATAGTTATATTAATTTAATTGTTAGTTTAAACTTAGTTTTTTAATTTGAGATTAAGATAGGGAAATTGTAATTTTAATATAAAGTTAGGGGGGCGTTAGGCTTAAGGGTTACTAGTTTAAATTAATTTATTACGATGTGGGGGGCTTTCGGTTTAGGGGTTAATAGTTTAATTTAGTATATTTTTTTGTTGGGGGCTTCCGGTTTAGGGGTTAATAGTTTAATTTAGTATATTTCGTTGTGGGAGGCTTACGGTTTAGGGGTTAATAGGTTTATTTTTAGTTGCAGTGGTGTCGGGGAGCGGCGGATGTGGGCGATGTTGGGATGTGGGGGAATAGGGGTTAAGAACTTAAGTATAGTGGTGGCGATGTCAGGGAGCCGCGGAATAGGGGTTAATAAATTTTATTAGTGGTGGCGATGTTGTAAACGGCAGATTAGGGGTTATTAAGTTTAATATAGTGTTAGCGATGCGGGAGGGCCTCGGTTTAGGGGTTAATAGGTAGTTTATGGGTGTTAGTGTACTTTCTAACAGTTTAGTTATGAGTTTTATGTAACAGTTTTGTAGCATAAAACTCATAACTACTGCTCTCAGATTGCGAAACGGATCTTGTCGGTATAGGCTGTAACGCAAGCTTTTGGGAATCCCATGAAAAAACATAATTTTTACGAGTGCGGGACCGATGTTGCGCTACAGGCTAAAAGGCTTGCGGTACAGCTATACCGACAAGACTCATAATGGCTGCGGTGCTGTTTTAACACTGAAATTACCATTTTTTCAGCGTTAAAACCCGAACGCAAAACTTGTAATATAGGTGATAGTGAATCTGGAATCTTAGAACAGTAACTGAATTTAGTCTTTGAGGCCTATTTATCAAGCCGTCAACTGTTTTGCATTCGCCGGGACCAATACGCTCGCCTAACATCGCCTAACATTGCGGCCCTGTATCTCAATAGGCTCTCCATATTTATAAAAAAAGCTGTCAAAAAGCTGCGCACCAAGTACGCCAATAGGATTGAGCTTTCATCCTATTGGCTGATCCAATCAGCCAATAGGATTGAGCTTGCATTCTATTGGCTGATTGGAATACCCAATAGAATGCAAGCTCAATCCTATTGGCTGATTGCAACAGCCAATAGGATTTTTTTCCACCTTAATTCCTAGTGGCTGATAGAATTCTATCAGCCAATTGGAGTCTAAGAGATGCCATCTTGGATGACGTCATTTAAAGGAAACTTAATTCTTCAGCGGCGATCTTAAGAAGAGGATGCTCCGCGCCAGATGTCTTGAAGATGGAGCCGCTCCGCGCTATGCCGTCTGGATGAAGACTTCTGCCCGGTTGGATGAAGACTTCAGCCCGCTTGAATGAAGACTTCTGCCGGCTTTGCTGAGGACTTCTGCCGCTTGGATGAGAATGGATGTCGGGTCTTCAAAAACTGTAAGTGGACCTTCGGGGGTTAGTGTTAGTTTTTTTTAAGGGTGTATTGGGTGGCTTTTATTTTTAGGTTAGGGACTTTGGGCAGAAAAAGAGCTAAATGCCCTTTTAAGGGCAATGCCCATCCAAATGCCCTTTTCAGGGCAATGGGGAGCTTAGGTTTTATTAGATAGGTTTTTATTTGGGGGATTTGGCTGTGTGGGCGGTGGGTTTTACTGTTGGTGAGTTTTCTAGCACTAAACTTTTTTTGCTTTTATTTTTTTATTCCTCCTACTGCATCATTGTCATATTCTCCTTATTATTTACATTTCACAACGGCAGAGGCAGCTTGGGGCTGTTGCTGTGCAGGCTAGTCATGTAAGTTAAAGCAATAATCTAGTCAAAATTAAAATTGTATGCCCTATCTGAATCATGAACATTTAAAAAAAAATTTCCAATTTACTTTTATCATCAAATTTGCTTTGTTCTCTTTGTATTTTTTGTTGAAAGCTAAACCTAGGTAGTCTCATATGCTAAATTCTAAGCCCTTAAAGGTTGCCTATACTCTCAGTGCATTTTGACAGTTTTTCACACCAAGACAGCACTAGTTTATGTGTGCCATAAACATAACATTGTGCTCACTCCTGTGGAGTTATTTATGAGTCAGCACTGATTGACTAAATGCAATTCTGTCAAAACTACTGAGATAAGGGGACAGTCTGCAGAGGCTTAGATACAAGGTAATCACAAAGATAAACAATGTATTATTATAACAGTGTTGGTTATGCAAATCTGGGAAATGGGTAATAGGGATTATGTATCTTTTTAAACAATACAATTTTTCAAGTAGACTGTCCCTTGAAAGCAGAAATAAAAACAAAAAAATAAAATAGTTTAGAGGATAATGAAAGAATGAAACATATGGCACTAATACACCATGTGCACAATTACACAAAATGTTGATCCTTGTTTAATTGGAATGTGAAATTCGTGGGGCCCGATCCTATATGCAGCGTTGCCCGCAAAAACCGGCAACGCCAAATTTTGTGTTGGTTTGGTATCACATATACGGCGTAGCATACAACTTACGCCCGTATATTTCACCCATCGCCCGCAAATTTCACTCCCATAGGCTAACATGGGACCGCGTCGTAAATCGGTATCCAATGTTGGAGCACCGTAACTCCCTAAAATGTCTTCCAAAAAAAACCCCTAAAAAAAACACCTAACGCATGCGCCATGTCTATGTACCTGTCAACCGCAATCCCTAATAAAGTGTATTAACCCCTAAACCGCCGCTCCCGGACCCCGCCGCCACCTACATTAAATATATTACCCCCTAATCTGACCCCCCTACACCACCGCCACCTACATTAAATATATTAACTCCTAATCTGCCCCCCTACACCGCCACCACCTACATTAAATATATTACCCCCTAATCTGCCCCCCTACACTGCCGCCACCTACATTAAATATATTAACTCCTAATCAGCCCCCCCTACACCGCCACCACCTACATTAAATGTATTACCCCCTAAACCTAAGTCTAACCCTAACACCCCATAACTTCATCCGATCCGGGCACAAGTGATCCTCCAGCCGGGCAGAAGTCTTCATCCGATCGGGGCAGAAGAGGTCCTCCATCCAGCAGAAGTCTTCATCCAAGCGGCATCTTCTATCTTCATCCTTGCGGCGATGAGCGGCTCCATCTTGAAGACCTCCAGCGCGGAACATCCTCCTCGGTTGATTTAATCAGCCAATCGGATTGAAGTTCAATCCGATTGGCTGATTGGATCAGTCAATAGAATTGACGTCGCATTCTATTGGCTGATCCAATCAGCCAATCGGATTGAATTTCATTCCGATTGGCTGATTAAATCAACCCAATCGGATTTTTCCTACATTAATTTCGATTGGCTGATAGAATCCTATCAGCCAATCGGAATTCGAGGGACGCCATCTTGGATGACATCATTTAAAGGACCAGCCATTTGTCGGGTAGTCGTCAGCCAAGGAGGATGTTCCGCGCCAGAGGTCTTCAAGATGGAGCTGCTCATCGCCGAAAGGATGAAGATAGAAGATGCTGCTTGGATGAAGACTTCTGCTGGATGGAGGATCTCTTCTGCCCCGATCGGATGAAGACTTCTACCCGGCTGGAGGACCACTTGTGCCTGGATCGGATGAAGAGTTCAGCCCGGCTGGGTGAAGACGGCTCAAGGTAGGGTGATCTTCAATGGGGTAGTTTTTGGTTTATTTAAGGGGGGATTGGGTGGGTTTTAGAGTAGGGGTGTGTGGGTGGTGGGTTATAATGTTGGGGGGGTATTGTATTTCTTTTTTTTACAGGTAAAAGAGCTGATTACTTTGGGGCAATGCCCCGCAAAAAGCCCTTTTAAGGGCTGGTAAAAGAGTTGATTACTTTGGGGCAATGCCCCGCAAAAGGCCCTTTTAAGGGCTATTTGTAATTTAGTTTAGGGTAGGGAAATTTTAATATTTTGGGGTGCTTTTTTATTTTATTAGGGGGCTTAGATTAGGTGTAATAAGATTAAACTTCTTGTAATTTTTTTTATTTTTTGTAATTTAGTGTTTGTTTTTTTGTAATATAGTTTAGTTTATTTAATTGTATTTTATATTAGATAATTGTAGTTAATTTATTTAATTAATTTATTGATAGTGTAGTGTTGGGTGTATTTGTAACTTAGGTTAGGATTTATTTTACAGGTAATTTTGTAATTATTTTAACTAGGTAGCTATTAAATAGTTATTAACTATTTAATAGCTATTGTACCTAGTTAAAATAAATACAAATATACCTGTAAAATAAATATAAATCCTAAAATAGCTACAATGTAATTATTAATTATATTGCAGCTATCTTAGGGTTTATTTTATAGGTAAGTATTTAGTTTTAAATAGGAATAATTTAGTTAATAATATTAATATTATTTATATTTATTTAAATAATAATTAAGTTAGGGGGTGTTATGGTTTGACTTAGGTTTAGGGGGTAATACATTTAATGTAGGTGGCGGCGGTGTAGGGGGGTCAGATTAGAGGGTAATATATTTAATGTAGGTGGCGGCGGTGTAGGGGGGCAGATTAGGAGTTAATATATTTAATGTAGGTGGCAGCGTTGTAGGGGGGTCAGATTAGGGGGTAATATATTTAATGTAGGTGGTGGCGGTGTAGGGGGGCAGATTAGGAGTTAATATATTTAATGTAGGTGGCGGCGGGGTCCGGGAGCGGCGGTTTAGGGGTTAAACACTTTATTTAGTGGCGGCGGGGTCCGGGAGCGGCAGTTTAGGGGGTTAATACATATAATGTAGGTGGCGGCGGGGTCCGGGAGCGGCGGTTTAGTGGTTAATACTAGAATAGGTTTATTGCGGTATGGGCTATGGTGGTTTAGGGGTTAATAATTAGGCTTATTGCGTTGTGGGGGATTGTCGGTCTAGGGGTTAATACATTTATTATTAGGAGTGAGAGGGGGGATTGCGGATATAGGGGTATACGTGTCGGGATGATGTTTGGGAGGCAGGTTAGACAGTTACGGGAGATTTCATACTTTAGTAAGTTTTTGTAGGCGCAGGCAGTTTCTAAAGTGCCGTAAGTCACTGGCGACTCCAGAAATGTGTACTTACGCTTATTTCTGGACATCGCTAGTTTGTCCGACTTACGGCACTTTACCAACTGCCGGCGGGGTATATTGGATACCCCGATGTGCGAGGTGAAACTACAGGCGCGGGTTCCCTCGCTTGCGCCGAAAACTACGGCATATATCGGATCGCGCCCGTGGAGCTCAAGAAAAATGTAAGTGTGGCTTCATGTTATACTATTTCTGTAATTATTTTTTTGAGTACATATATTGCTGTGGTTTCAATAGCTTGTTTACCTTTACTTGCAGCCAATGTTTTCTACTCCATTTTGACTTTTTTTAAACCCAGTTCATTGTTGGGCATGTTATTATTTTTGAGCGTACAACAGATTGAGGAGATTGGATTTCTGCAAAGTGCTGTGATTTTATATCAGTTTGAAAGTACTTATTTTAATTATTTCTAATCCAATTGGTAACAATTTATTAGAACAAAAATGTCCTGTAGGAATTGTTCATTTATTACCTTAATTATTATTATTTTTGTAAAATATTGCTATAGAAGTGGTTCTAATAGAGATGTTTATTTATTGCACAAACCCAGTGACATTTATTCATTATTAAAGGGACAGTAAATTACAAGACATTTCTGTTGTGTTGCTATAGAATAACATATCAGCCAAATCCTTTTTCCTGCAGTTATTTTTCAATAGCCAAACTCCACCCATTATTTACCTTTTTTTTAGAGCAGCCAATCCAGGCTTTAGACCACGGAAAACAAGGCTATTTACTGCCAAAAAGTTAGTATAAAGAGAATGGCTTTGCTGTTTTTATAAGGGTTCTCTTGCGCACATACTTTCTACTTACAACTTGTAATACGGGAGCTAACCTGCCCGCGTTAAAAGTTTACTTTTAGCGGTATTAGCACAAAAATATATTTAGTGCGCCACTTGTAATCAGGCCGTATGTAAGTTAACTTTATTGTAATGACAAATAGGAAGTGGGTGTTACTTGTAAGGCTCCCTCACTAGAGGAACCAGCACCTCCTAGAGGTAGAATAATAATTATGTTTTTGCTTTCAATATGGTAAAAATAAAATAAATAAATAAATTAAAGGCAATACATTTCAACCTCTATTATTTAGTCTGTTCCTACTAACAATTTATTTGGGGTGTTTAATTGGAAATCTTTTTAGTAACAGTTTATAATATAAACTAGTCCTAAAGCCAGTGTACACGGGACATTTTCTCCAGTGCAGCGGTCCTGCCCGGCCCGTCCGCTCCCGTCACGCCCACTCCTGTCCGGCCCCGCCCACCTTCTTTGCTGTCTGATCCTCACGGCGATCACTGCTGATCCTTCCTTATGGCCAGGTATGTTTGTCTCGCGCTGCAGTCTCTACTGCGCATGACTGCATCGGACAAACATACCTGGCCTTTTATAATATAGGATTATTATTCATTGTAATAAAAAAATTATGGCAAATTATAAATTGCAATAATCACATTGATAAACCTTAATACAGATCTTGAAATTGAATGTATTTGATTAAACCTTTACTGTAGAAAATGATGACTACTTTATTTTAAAGTGTATAGATTTTATTTCAGAGTAAATTAAATACTGTCCTTGCCATGTTGAGCAGCAAGTACAAAAATATTAGCACTATTAAGCACTTAAACCACACAAGTTAAAGGGACATGAAACCCCAAAAATTTTCTTTCATGATTCAGATAGAGAATACCATTTTAAACAACTTTCTAATTTACTTCTATTATCTAAACTGTTTCATTCTCTTGGTATCATTTGTTGAAGGAGCAGCAATGCGCTAATGGTTTCTAACTGAACACATGGGTGAGCCAATCACAATCAATATATATATGTACAGTATCTAACAAAACAACAGCTAGAACCTAGGTTCTCTGCTGCTCCTGAGCTTGCCTAGATAAACCTTTCAGCAAAGGATAACCAGAGGAGACAAATTAAATAATAGAAGTAAATTGGAAAGTTGTTTGAAATTGTATTATCTATCTGAATCATGAAAGAACATTTTTGGGTTTCATGTCCCTTTAAATCAAAAGTGCTCCTATTATTACACTTGTATTAAAATTTGAAACTAAAAAAGTAAAAAAATGAAAGACTTGCTAACATCTGCAGGCCCATTTATCAAGCTCCGTACGGAGCTTGAAGGGCCGTGTTTCTGGCGAGTCTTCAGACTCGCCAGAAACACAACTTATGAAGCAGCGGTCTAAAGACCGCTGCTTCATAACCCTGTCCGCCTACTCTGAGCAGGCAGACAGGAATCGCCGGAAATCAACCCGATCGAATACGATCGGGTTGATTGACAGCTCCCTGCTGGCGGCCGATTGGCCGAGAGTCAACAGGGGGCGGCGTTGCACCAGCAGCTCTTGTGAGCTGCTGGTGCAATGTTAAATGCAGAGAATGTATTGCTCTCCGCATTTAGCGAGGTCTTGCGGACCTGATCCGCAGTGTCGGATCAGGTCCGCAAGCCCTTTGATAAATGGGCCCCCTGGAATTCGGATAGCGTGATCATAATCACTTCTTTCATATATATATAAATATATTTATAAATAAATAAAATATATTATTGATATATAAATATATTATGGATATATATATATGCATATACATATATATATATATATATATATATATATATATATATATATATATATATATATTTTATATATATATAGATATTTATATTTAAAAATAAAATAGCATTTCTTCTAAGTGAAGAACAAAGGTATTTAACCCATTAACGACCAGCGATGTATCCTGTATTTTATTGGTCTTTTAATGGGACTTGCTTTTATAATCATGTGGCTCTCACCGCCAGCGACGAGACTGCGCTATTTTTGGAGGCCTGCTGGAGGGAGGTTGTAATAGAGTTGTCTTGGCCAAAAACTCTTAATGACCACGTCGTGGTCCTTAAGAAGTTAAAGTATTTCTATTAAAAATGCAAAAAAGTATTAACTTTGTTTGTTTAAAAGGGATATGTTATATCACTAGGAAGGGCTGAAGGGTGTGTGTATATATATATATATATATATATATATATATATATATATATATATATATTAGTATGTGTGTGTATGCGTATTTATGTGTATATATACATGTATATATACATACAGTATATATATGTATGTGTACACATATTTACATACACACATACCAATATATACAAATCTGTATACTCACTATGGAACAAGCTTCTGAAAATGGACTCTTTGCCCAATGTGCTTGCTTAGAGGGACTTGGCTGCAACTCATTGACAAGGCTTAAAGAAGGCTGAAACACTTATCTGGGGATTTCATGTTCCTTGTTCAGAGGAGAATTGCTTGGTATTTTGGGGCTGGACTGACATTACTAGGCTGGATCAGGCTGATTTACTTCAGGAAAGTTCTCCTCTGTGAAAAACACAATTGGGCTAAAAGGGGCTGTTCCTAGATCGTAATTCACATGGAACAAGGTACTGAAATGTTGTTCGTTGCTGGTAGAGCTCTCCTCTTTCTTTATGCATCAATATTATTAATTAATACGGACTTAAAAACATACCTTTGCTAGTGCTAGATTAAACATGAAACTAATGGCATTTCCAGGCAGTAACATGATATAGGCAGCAGTATCGGAGTTGAAAGGCTGAAAATTGCAGTTTTTTAGTTGATCCAAAAGCCAACCACACTGTTTTTGTCAGGTTTGATTTGACTGTATTTACTGATATAGTTTTCCAGATTCTAATCCAGACTCTTGAAGCTGCAGTGGCCTGATAGAGAAAGGCCTTCAACAACCTCCCAAACGTTGTGAAAGGTATGCAGTGTGCTGTAATTTTTTACTTAAAAGCTGCATAAAACCCTAGCCAAATACGATTGAAGTGCTACACAGCTGAATACAGTGTATGTAGCATAAATGGCATAGTAGATACAATGGAAAGCCATGTAGGCAATGCCTTCTTTATCCTCAGTAATCTACTACAAGAACATTTTAATGGCTTGTGGGGGATTTGGAAAAGGCTTTCTGCAATATGTTCCCTATGCTCTTGGAGGGCTCAGTGGCCCCACTGATAGTTGGTTCAACAAAAGATAACACGAAAGAAAAATGTTGGCTTTCATATTCTTTTAAATACATATTATCACAATATACAATAAAATGCACAACAATTAAACAATGTATATGTATTTATTTATTTATTTATAACATATTTTACCAGGAAGGATACATTAAAATTTCTCTCGTTTTTTTAAGTATGTCCTGGGTCCACAAAACAATGCATTGATACAATAGGGTACAATAAAATACAAAAACAATATTAATACATAATATATGCAAAATGTAACATAGAACAGGTAGGAACTATATAATCAATTATGACAGGTGCATTCTGTTTTGAGATATGCAGAGAAGGATTGAGCTGCTTTCTTTTTGTATGGAGACAAGCTAAATAATGTGCTGGTACCCCAATATACTATTAACCCCTAAAGCACAAGAACCCCATTGCAAACTAACCGCACTAGACTATTAACCACTAAAGAGCCAGAACTTCCATCACATTACCACAATGCTTTGATCATCAGGGCTTATGAGTAAAACTAACCCCACTAGGCTATTAACCATTAAAGAGCCAGAACTGTCATCGCAAACTCACACCACTAGGATATTAACCACTAAAGTGCAAAAAAGATCACAAACTAATTCCACTAGGCTATTAACCCCTAAAGTGTCAGAACCCTTATAACAAACTAACCCCACTAGACTACTAACCCCTAAAGAGCCAGACCCCCCATTGCAATCTAACCCACTAGGCTATTAACCCCAAAAGTGCAAGAACCACCATCACAAACTAACCCCTCTAGACTATTTACCCCCATAGTGCCAGAATCTCCATTGCAAACAAACCCCACTAGACTAATAACCACTAAAACTTCAGAAATACCATTGCATTAGCACAATGATTTGATCATCAGGGCTTGGCTGCACCTCACCTGCCAGCCAATGAGCACTAATACAGTTATATAGTCTGTAGCTATATCAGCCAGTGAGCATTAATAAGGCAGTATAAGTATACCTGCCATCCAGTTATGACTAATATCAGTTACGTTTCTATCATAAGTAACAGTCAAACGTTAGCTATTATAGGAGCTTACAATCACATATGTTAGCATTCACTAATATTGGAAAGGAGGCTCTTGAAATTGGGAGGCCCCACCACAGCCTTTTCCCTGGGGCCCAATGAGGTCTAGAAACGCCCCTGACTAAATCCAACCCTAGCCTATAATCTATTTTACCTGTTGTAGTGTATTAAGGCCTAGCACTCAATATGGTAAAACAAGCCCATGGTAATGCTTAATAGCCAGAGAAAGTTTAGCATGGCCAATATCCCTTTAACACACTCTATACAATGGATACTGCAACCACACTAAAAATAGCTCATATTATAAGTTGAAAGTTATGAGTTGCGCCCAAGCAGTTGTCCTAGCACAACTTTGGTTCAGCACCAGAGCAAAAGCCATAAGAGGCTTTTTTAGGGCGCCCCACTGAAGTCTTTGAGGAAATATTAGCATGCCTGAGGCTTTTACTCGTGCTAACATTTTACTTTCAACTTGTATTACAAGTGCAAGAATTGGAATGCTATTGGATTTTATTGTGTGCAGTTAGCTCTCAATAGCACTAATATATTTGCGGTCCATTTGAAATCTAGACTTTTATTGTAAACAAATAGTTCCTTTGCATTTATTCTGTCATTTAAATAAGTTGGTTATGCCATATATCTATATTTATTTATAGAGTAGATAGAAGAAAGCGCTCACTGGACTTCAGCATTCTTAGAACCAACAATAATTTATTTGTGACGTTTCGGGACAATAAACATCCCTTCCTCTGACAACCAGAAGCTACAAACAAACAGACTAATAAAGGCCTGTAAAACCCTCCCCCAGTGAGGCACCAATCATTGGAGACCGTGTGCAAACAAATCAAGGACTGTACCACTTGACAGGCACAGTGTCATATTATTAAAAAACGTATTGAAATATATCTATTTGATCATATGTGTATTTAACTTATATACAAAATTCATTAAATCTTCAGTGTTAGCAAAACATATGAGTGTGATAATACTAAGAAGAATTAACCCCTGGTTTCATATCCCCACTTCCAGACACCCCTGGTGCAGTATGCGCCAACAAATGGAATCCTCCATAGTTACCACATCACAAATGTAATCCGCCCATGGGCGTTAACATGTCAACTTTACTCACTGCCGAACACCACATCTGTCAAAGTATAAGCAGCTATAATCATAATTCAGAGTCACCACAAACACTACTAAACACTCCATCACAGACTAAAATGATTCTACAATAACGCTCCGGGTGCTGAGTGCACATAATCTTCAGACACGCCCCCTACTCAGTCATAGGCTAAATCCCGGCACATATGTGTATTGATAGGCTATAGGGATGTAGGGATGTGCACTCCTTCTGTTTACACCCATATGAGATCAGACTGTCAATCCAATCCACAACATTACATAATCGTGGATCATTACTGTCAAGCCAACGCTTAAAATAAAACTTGTTTTGATCGCATGGCCATCGGACGAGAGGGTGCGAGTTTTTGTGGGTCATCTATTTGAGCGGTTAATGCGCACTGAGGGAAACATTGATACGTTTTATTTTAAGCGTTGGTTTGACAGTAATGATCCACGATTATGTGATGTTGTGGATGGGATTGACTGTCTGATCTCATATGGGTGTAAACAGAAGGAGCGCACATCCCTACATCCCTATAGCCTATCAATACACATATGTGCTGGGCTTTAGCCTATGACTGAGTAGGGGGCGTGTCTGAAGATTATGTGCACTCAGCACCCGGAGCGTTATTGTAGAATCATTTTAGTCTGTGATCACACACACAGTGATGGAGTGTTTAGTAGTGTTTGTGGTGACTCTGAATTATGATTATAGCTTCTTATACTTTGACGGATGTGGTGTTCGGCAGTGGGTAAAGTTGACAATGTTAACGACCATGGGCGGATTACATTTGTGATGTGGTAACTATGGAGGGTTCCATTTGTTGGCTCATACTACACCAGGGGTGTCTGGAAGTGGGGATATAAAACCAGGGGTTAATTCTTCTTAGTATTTTCACACTGATATGTTTTGCTAACACTGAAGATTTAATGAATTTTGTATATAAGTTAAATACACATATGATCAAATAGATATATTTCAATACGTTTTATAATAATATGACACTGTGCCTGTCAAGTGGTACAGTCCTTGATTTGTTTGCACACGGTCTCCAATGATTGGTGGCCTCACTGGGGGAGGGTTTTACAGGCCTTTATTAGTCTGTTTGTTTGTAGCTTCTGGTTGTCAGAGGAAGGGATGTTTATTGTCCCGAAACGTCACAAATAAATTATTGTTGGTTCTAAGAATGCTGAAGTCCAGTGAGTGCTTTCTTCTATCTACTCTATGATTATTCCTACAGAGCACCCTGGCGGATGTTGGAAGTTGGTGAGAGTGCACATACCTCCCCTTTGAAGATTTGGCTCTATATATATATATATATATATATATATATATATATATATATATACAGGTAGCCCTCAGTTTACGCCAGGGTTAGGTTCCAGAAGGAATGGTTGTAAATAGAAATCGTTGTAAATTGAAACCCAGTTTATAATGTAAGTCAATGGGAAGTAAGGGAGTTAGGTTCCAGGCCCCTCTCAAAATTGTCATAAGTAACACCTAATACATCACTTTTAAAGCTCTGAAATGAAGACTTTAAATGCTAAAACAGCATTATAAACCTAATAAAATAATCACACAACACAGAATATATAATTAAACTAAGTTTAATGAACAAAAACATTTGCTAACAGCATTATAAACCTAATAAAATAATTGCACAACACAGACTTTACTTTAGTGCTCTCCATTGTTAGGATCTTAGATAATATCGGGTCTGCAGCTATTCTATGCATTCCAGTATGGACAGATTTATAGGCAGGAAGATCTTGTTCCTTTGAAAGCTGCTCGATAGCTTAGGTCTGGTTACACTGATTAATTTCAGCTTGCTTGTGCTGCATATCTTTGCTGCAACACAAGCGGACAGCTCCACCTACTAGCTATTTTAATCAATGCACTGCTTCTCAATGCTTTTCAATAGCAGTCACATGACTGAAAAAAAAGGTTGTTATTCTGAAACGGTGCAAATTGAACCGTTGTAAACTGAGGGCCACCTGTATATATATATATATATATATATAGTATGAAAGAACTGGGTCCAACGGACGGCCTCCGTTGTTGAATGTGATCCAAGAACAGACGGCACACAGGGAATTTTTCAAAAATCCGATTTATTCAACAGAAGAGAAACCAGACGTTTCGGCTCTGTCGTGAGCCTTTCTCAATGGTATACAGACCGGATAATGTGAACCTACAAACACCACCCCTAAATACCTACCCCACACACAGTGATGGCCAATCAGCATGCAGAGGTGTGTCGCTCCCTCCCGCGCATATCAAACTCACCTGGACATCCGAAAACAGCTGATTCCCAGCACGCGCGTCATGACGTCATCACGTCATACCGCGTTGCGTGGAAATGACTGTGTCACAGGTATCCATGGCAAACACCAGGTAAACAAATACCTCCGGTTGTCATGGTGATGCGTGCGAGACGTTGCAACAACCGCCAATCACCTGATGGGCACAAATATACAGTGACATAGTGATGAACAAAAATAAGGGCCATAAATAAAAGCCCTGTAAGAGCAATAGTGCAAAAAATTATTAAATAGAAACAGATATCTAATTTACTGGTACTAGGGTAATTAACCACATGTTTATAGAAAAAGGCTTATTAAGCTACAGAAACCAATGGTTCAACATATATCACAGCCCTCTATACCCAATATGGTATCAGGGCATGTGGGGTGTAGCAAGTATATATAAGCCAAAGGAGCTCAAAATATTACCATTGTATTGGCATCATACTCAAGAGGAGTAGGTAGAAACATGTACAACAGGATGACTCCCATAGTGTCCAAAATTACTTGTAACAACAACCAAAGTCTATGTTGGCATTCAGTCCTCGGGGTGTTACTGTGTCCAAGGTGAAAATCCACCGAGCCTCTAGTTTCAGCAATGCTCGTCCTCTGTCCCCACCTCGCCTATGGCGAGGGACATGGTCAATTAGAATTACTCGTAGTGAAGCAACACTGTGGCCCGCTTCCGCAAAGTGGCGTGCCACCGGCTGTTCTGACCGTCCCTTGTCAATGGCCTGACGGATCGCCGTCTTGTGATTTGCCAGACGTTCCTTGAACGGTGTCACAGTTTTACCAATGTAGTATTTGGAACATAGACAGATAATAACGTAAATCACAAAATCCGTGGAGCAGGTTAGTCTGTATTTAATTTTATACCTCTTGTTGTTGTGAGGATGTTGGAAGGTGGTCCCTGCTAGGAGGTTGTTGCATGTAACGCAACTGCCACATTTGTAGCAACCTGGTTTTCCTCTGTTCAGCCACGTCTGTTTTTCGTAGCAGTGTGTAGGGTCACTTAACACCAGCAGGTCCCTCAGATTACTTGCCCGTTTGTATACCACCCTTGGTTCCGGCATATCCTAGAAGGGAAGGCTTGTGTCCTTAGACAACATTAGCCAATTCTTGTTGATCACATCCTGCGTCAGCCTAGATCCTGGGGTGTAGGTAGTTATAAAGTTCAGTCGTTTCGGTTGTTCTTTCCTAATTCTTTTAGTGGTAGCCAAGTCCTGAGTTAGATCCAGTGCTTTGCAGCATTGTTGTTCTATCAGCGTTGGTGGATAGCCCCTCTCCAAGAATTTTTCAGACATTTCCACAAGCTGTTTTTCCTTACGGGAGTCATCCGTGTTGTTGCGGACCACCCGCAGGAGTTGAGAGGAACTGACACCTTCTTTTTGGAATTTGGGGTGAAAGCTATGATAGTGGAGAATGGAATTTTTGTCGGTCGGTTTCTTAAACAAAGTGGTTTCTAACCTGTATCCATTCGTGGTTTTGACCTTAAAGATTTCCAAATCCAAAAAATGGATTTTATCCCTGCTGTGTTCCATTATAAATCTGATGGTTGAGTCAAGGGAATTCAATCCATTAACCCATTCAACAAGACTCTCTGATGTGCCACTCCAGACCAAAAAGACATCATCTATGTACCGTCTGTACAATCTGATGGGGTTCTGTCTGGAGAATACGTTGTCCTCCTCATACATCGCCATGTACCACCTTCCAACATCCTCACAACAACAAGAGGTATAAAATTAAATACAGACTAACCTGCTCCACGGATTTTGTGATTTACGCTATTATCTGTCCATGTTCCAAATACTACATTGGTTAAACTGTGACACCGTTCAAGGAACGTCTGGCTAATCACAAGACGGCGATCCGTCAGGCCATTGACAAGGGACGATCAGAACAGCCGGTGGCACGCCACTTTGCGGAAGCGGGCCACAGTGTTGCTTCACTACGAGTAATTCTAATTGACCATGTCCCTCGCCATAGGCGAGGTGGGGACAGAGGACGAGCATTGCTGAAACTAGAGGCTCGGTGGATTTTCACCTTGGACACAGTAACACCCCGAGGACTGAATGCCAACATAGACTTTGGTTGTTGTTACAAGTAATTTTGGACACTATGGGAGTCATCCTGTTGTAACATGTTTCTACCTACTCCTCTTGAGTATGATGCCAATACAATGGTAATATTTTGAGCTCCTTTGGCTTATATATACTTGCTACACCCCACATTCCCTGATACCATATTGGGTATAGAGGGCTGTGATATATGTTGAACCATTGGTTTCTGTAGCTTAATAAGCCTTTTTCTATAAACATGTGGTTAATTACCCTAGTACCAGTAAAATAGATATCTGTTTCTATTTAATAACTTTTTGCAATATTGCTCTTACAGGGCTTTTATTTATGGCCCTTATTTTTGTTCATCACTATGTCACTGTATATTTGTGCCCATCAGGTGTTTGGCGGTTGTTGCAACGTCTCGCAGGCATCACCATGACAACCGGAGGTATTTGTTTACCCGGTGTTTGCCATGGATACCTGTGACACAGTCATTTCCACACAACGCGGTATGACGTCATGACGCGCGTGCTGGGAATCAGCTGTTTTCGGATGTCCAGGTGAGTTTGATATGCGCGGGAGGGAGCGACACACCTCTGCATGCTGATTGGCCATCACTGTGTGTGGGGTACGTATTTAGGGGTGGTGTTTGTAGGTTCACATTATCCGGTCTGTATACCATTGAGAAAGGCTCACGACAGAGCCGAAACGTCTGGTTTCTCTTCTGTTGAATAAATCGGATTTTTGAAAAATTCCCTGTGTGCCGGCTGTTCTTGGATCACATTCAACAACGGAGGCCGTCCGTTGGACCCAGTTCTTTCATACTGTGTGTATTTGCCCTGCCGAGCACCTGGTTGCTGCTTACTTGGCGAGTGCCGTTTCCCACAAATGATTTATATATATATATATATAAATAAACACTTTTGTATTCTCTATAAAAAAAAAAAAGGAATATTATCAAAAAACTGTACCAGCCCAATGGGTGTGGAAATGACAGACACTAAAAATGTAATTTTAATTTGCTCTCTCTGGGGGCTGATGATCAAAGATTCTCCATCTTGGAGAGAAATTATAGTGCATACTTATTTAACAGGTTCTGAACTCTCTAAGAAAACGGGCAGAACCTAGAAGTTCCAGAGAGTTAAGAGCTGCCTTGCATAAAAAGTAATGAAGCTCTCTGAGATACAGAATCCCTTAAAGGGAACATTGCTGGAGAGTAAAGGTAACAGGTGAGCACCGGCACTGAAAAAAAATAAAAAAATCTTAATTTACATTAAATACAAATTAAATTGAAATGATTTTACCACAATTTAACTTATATTTCGCTTCTAGTTTGGTATACATTACTGTTCTTTCAGTTAAATGTGTATTTTGAGCAAAATTGAAGTTGGCAAGATAAATCAGTGAAAACTGAAGGTGTAAAATGCTTAGCGCATATCAGGAGATTGTGGGAGAGATTCAGACAGAGCCTGGGAACTCCCCTGTCCTTCCCACTTTCTGAAACAGTCAGTTTTATTTTACATAAAACAAACATAATTTGTAAAAAATACACATCAATATACAAAGCATGATATTAATTTGTTGTAGCTGCACAGAAACTTTTTAAACATTATAAGAATTTGTTAAATCACAATGACAATCCTAAACACACTGCTGTATACAGAATTTATTAAAATTCAAAATAGAAAGGGCAATGCTTTAATGTAATCAAGGGCCCAATCTGAAGTATTAAGTAATATAAAAAGCAAATCACAAAGTGTAAATGTAGGAAAACTCTCATGTCATGCAATACTATATTGCACTGGGCTTGTCTCTCCTTCATATCAGGAAATGTAGGGAACGCACGAGAATTATAGCAAAATTTGCCTTTCTAGAATTTAGTGACAGAGCTCGCAGTACTGGAGATTGTATAATCATTTCAGATAATCTCATCTGAGCTGAGCATTAGATCATCAGTCCCTAAGTATCATCCTTTGTGTATAGACAAAGAACTAAGATAAGGAGACGTGTGTATGGGAAATAGATAAGGATGTCTGCTCTTTTTGCAATTTCAGACCATTTAAATGGGTTGTGTTTTCAATGAGCAATGATAGCTATTTCACATAGAACATAAACATAAAGGAGCAAATTCCAATATATTTTATACTCTTCAGCTGGTATCACAAGTCATTGGAAACACATTAAAGGGACACAAAACCCAAAAATTGTATTTCATGATTTAGATAGAGAATACTGTTTTAAATAGCTTACTATCAAATTTGCTACGTTCTCTTGAATTCCAGTATTGAAAATCATGCCTAGTGAACTAGCTTCTTATTGGTGGCTGCACATATATAACTCTTACCTTTGGCTTACTGATGTGTTCAGCTAGCTCCCAGTAGTGCGTTGCTGCTCCTTCAACAAAGGATACCAAGAGAATAAAGCAAGATTGATAATAGAAGTAAACTGGAAAGTTGTTGAAAATTGTATGCTCTATCTGAATCATTAAATACATTTTTGGGGTTTCATATCCCTTTAAAGGAAAAACAATTTTACAGTACAATGTCCCTTTACCCATAACTCCAGCTAGGGAACTCTCCCGTCTTCACTTCTAGCAGGCAGAAGGCTCTGTTCGTCCCCTGCCCGCAGTTATCGTTCCACAAGCTGCTTTTTTTTTGTGTTTAAATAATTTTTATTGAAATTTTTACATATTCAGTAACAAATTAAGCAAACATATAAATTTTTGAATAACAAAGGCATGTGGATAAGCGTGACCTGTCATGTATCAATTTGCATTACAATTTCCCTTTATTTGTCATCACTTGGAAAGTTGGTTAAAAAGGAAATGGTTAGAGATAAAGTCAGCTGTTTACTCTTAATTAGCCATCAATTTACCAAAAATATGTTGTATAGAGTTAAGATGTGTAGAAGTAGAAATAAAGATAGAAGTATAGAGGAGTCCTGGGGGAAGGGTAGGGAAGGGTGGGGGGAAAACCTCTCTGTGTGAAATCTGGTAGTTTGTTATTAGGTATAGCGTCATCAAGTGGACATTTATTGTTTTGTCCTTTGTTCCCACAGAAACAGAACATTAAGTATGAAGTCTTTTTTGCCTGCATAACATGCATATCTTTTTTCCAAAGACAAGACATAGTCCACTTCGGTTTCCCATTGCTGGAGAGTGGGTGGTTGCTGTTGTTTCCATAATCTGGGGATAATGCGTTTGGCACACGTAAGCTGAATTTGTAGTAATTTTTTACGAAATGCACATCCCACGTTGGGAATATGGTTAAGTATAATCATAGGGGCCGAGAGGGTTATTTGTGTGTTTAGTGTGCAATTAATGCTTCTTTCAAGTGTGGACCAAAAGTGTGAAAGCACTGGACAGGACCACCATATATGGGATGGGGTGCCAATTTCACCACAGCGTCTCCAGCAACTAGAGTTTGCCCCTGGAAATATTTCGTTTAGTCTATGTGGAGTCAAGTACCACCGTGAGAGAATTTTATAATTCGATTCTGCCATAGTTAAGGAGATAGAGGCTGTGTGGGTTAAGCGAAAGGCTCTCATCCATGCCTCTCTTGGGAATTGGGTTTGAAGTTCACGTTCCCATAGCTGGGTAAATGTGGGTAGCTCGTGTAGGGTAGATTTTTTTTAATATTCTATATGAGATGGAAAGGTGCGCTCTTCCTATATCTATATTTGTACATAATTGTTCAAAGGGAAAAAGCTTATGCAGGCAATCATCTTTATATGCGCATTCTACTATAGCATGTCTTATTTGTAGGTAAGAGAACCAGCTGTGGAATGGAGGGCCTAGGGCATCCCTTAGGGTTATCCTGTCTTTGATTTGAGAAGATTCGGTCAGCAAGTATATGGGTAAATTTTTGTGCTGTATATTATCTGAGTTATATTGAAATTGGTGTTGTTTAAAGAACAATGTGTTGTCTATTAGAGGGGTCATGGGTGATACTGGAGTAGAAAGTTTATTAGGTCGTTGAATAAGTTTATCCCAAGTCATCAATGTTGTTTTGATGCATTCATTTTCGATGGTTAAAGGGGTTCTGTGTGGCCTAGGTATCCAACAAACATCTCTCATAGTTTGTTGTTGAATCAGAGTGGCTTCCATTTGGATCCATAGCTTAAATGGTGAGCCATGGTTCCAAGCTATTATTCGGATAAGGTGCACCGCCTGATGGTATAGAAGTAGGTTTGGCATATTCAACCCTCCTTCATCTTTATCTAAGTACAGAGATTTACGTGATACTCTCGGTTTCTTATAAGCCCAAATGAATTATTCTAGCATACGTTGTTGGGTATACAAATAAGCTTTCGGGACTGAGATAGGCAGTGCTTGGAGCAGATATAGATATTTAGGGATCACCATCATTTTTATCGTATTAATTCTGCCCATCCAAGATAGATGACCTTGTTTATGCCAGTTATGTAATAAGGTAAATATATTAGTTTGGAGTTTTACATAGTTTTCGTGAAATAGATCTCGGGGGTTCTTAGGGATGGTCAGTCCCAGATACCTGAGGGAATTTGAAATTTGGAAAGGAGTATTACAAATTAGGTATTCCGCATCCTCTTTATCAAGGTGTGTATGCACTATACTCGACTTATTCATGTTTATGGAGTAATTGGAAAATTGTTTATATGCTTCTAATTCCTGTAAGAGTGTCGGTATGGAGGTTGAAGGTGATTGTAGTGAGAAGATAATGTCATCCGCGAATAGGAGGCATTTTTGTGTGATGTCCCCAAACTGAATACCCATAATCCTCTCGTTCATCCTTATCTTAATTGCTAAAATCTCTACAGTAATGGAGAATAACAGAGGGGAAAGGGGACATCCCTGGCGGGTGCCGTTTGAAATCTGAAAGGGTTGTGAAAGTGTATTATTCACTTTAACTTTAGCTAGTGGGTTATTGTAGAGGGCCTGTACTCTATTAATAAACTTGTCCGAAAGTCCAAATTTCGACAGAGTCGACCACATGAAGTGCCAGTCGACCCTGTCGAACGCCTTCTCAGCGTCTGTGGAAAGGAGAATTAAGGGTTTTTGATAATTGTGTGAGGTATATAGTGTGTGAAGCACTCTGGTAGTATTATCTTTGGCTTCACGCTCCTTTACAAACCCGACTTGATCCGGGTGAATAATTTTTGGGAGTATGGGATTTAAACGATTAGCTAATATTTTGGCATAAATTTTAATATCTACATTTAGCAATGATATGGGTCTGTAATTACTGACTATATCTGTGGGCTTGTCAGGTTTGGGCAAAACTGTGATCGTGGCATCTAGTAGAGGTTGGGAATAAGATTGTCCCTGGTCTATGTTCTGAAATAGTTCTAAAAAATGTGGGCAGATGTTTCCTATAAGTAGTTGGTAAAATTTTGTTGTGAGACCATCTGGGCCGGGTGACTTGCCAGAGGGGAGAGACTTGATGGTGTTTATTATCTCCTGTGGCGTTATCGGGGAATCTAATATTTTCAGATCTTCCTCTTGGATTTTGGGGACTTCTATGGAGTCTAGATAGGCTGTCATTTTAGCGTGTTTCTCTTGATCATTAACAGTATTAAGATTATACAATGAGGAGTAGTATAAAGCGAAATCATTAGCTATATCCTCATTTTTGGTGTGAATTACCCCCGATGGAAGCTTAATAGAGTGAGTATAAGAGCTAAGCCTCTGTTTTTTTAAAGATCTGGCTAACATGCGACCAGCTTTATTAGAATCAGCAAAAAATTTGGTTCTAGAGGTCATAGCTCGTAAGTTAGCATTTTCTATTAAGAATTTATTAAGGTTTTCTCTGGCTTCTTTTAATTCGTTGAGTAAATGGGTGGATTGTGGATTTTGTTTATGAGAGCGTTCTGTATTGGAGAGAGTGGTAGTTAAAGAATTATATAATGTTGATCTTTGTTTATTCAACTTCGCTGAGAGTTGGATAATGATTCCTCTTATATAGCACTTATATGATTCCCAATTATTCATGGCTGTGGTGTCTTTTGAGTTGTTAAAGGAAAAATATTCGTCAGTATATTTGGCTATTTGATCTAGAGTGTCAGTATCTGTAAGTATCCGCTCGTTGATTCTCCAGTTTAGTCTGTGACTAGGTTTGGCAGACCAACTGAAGGTGGTTTTGACTAGGCTATGGTCTGACCATGGTGTATGTGAGATTTTGGAATCCACTAGGCTGGTGAGGAATGCCTGGTCGCATAGTATGTAATCCAACCTAGAATAGGTGTGTTGTGGGTAAGAGAAAAAGGTATAATCTCTAAGGGTGGGGTGGGCAATTCTCCATGTATCCATCAGTGTAAGTGATTGTAACAACTCAACATTACTCTTTATCTGGGTATGTCTTAGATATGACTTGCCCGTCGAAGTGTCAAGGACTGGGTTTGATGGGAAGTTGAAATCTCCTCCAACTACAATTGGGCCTTTGGCAATATCAAGAAGTTTATTAATAACTTTGCGAAAGAAATTATGGGTAGGTTTGATCGGTGCATAGATATTTGCCAGGGTAAGAGGTCTGCCATAATAGAGCCCTACTAGTATGAGGATCCTGCCTTCGGAGTCACTAAATTGTTGTAACAGGTCAAATGGTGTGTTGCGTCTGAATAACGTGCAAACTCCATTATGCCTAGTAGGGCCTGAGTTCAAATAATGCTGATCATAATATCTAGAGGGAAGTTTTGGTTCGTGGGTTTTCCTAAAATGGGTCTCTTGGAGCATTACAATGTCCAATTTTTGTTTGTAAAAGTCGTGTAGAGCGATAGACCGTTTTTCTGCTGACAGGAACCCCTTTACATTTTGTGTTGCAATCTGTATAGTGCCTACTTGCAGTGGGGGTGCCATATCCACAGCAACAGGTGGGTGTGTGGTCGATGTGAGATTAAGAGGTAAAATACGGAGAGGTTAATGGTAAGGGTTAGGGCAGAGGGAAATTGGAGGGGTAAGAGACGGAAAAGGGCTCCTGAGTAGATTTAACCAGAGAGAAAGAAAAAGAGAAAAAAAAAAAGGAAAGAGAGAGATTAATAACAGAAAAAAGGAGTCAGAATATGTTTTTTACCTAAAAATAGAGATGTGAAAGTAATGTAATATGTGAGGCTGTTATAGGAGCCGGATACGAGATTGACAACAAATTGACTATGTATTATGGGGTACTTGGGGAGAGAAGGAAAAGGATGCAGGAACTTCTAAGTGGATGATTTGCTGTGGCAATGAAAAGTTGTGATAGAGCGATAAAAGGTAGTATGGTATTATCTATTGCATTGAGGGAAGTGTGTGAAAGGATGGAGAAGAAAGAACATTTAGTAAGAGAGTGAGAACTGGCAAACAGGGCAATTTATCTAACAAGGCATAACATGGATTTTCAATGGTTTTGGGAGAAGTCCAACCCGCTCGACCAGTCCATTAATTAAAGTAGGTTGGTATAAACCAGGTATCAACATAATGCCAACAACTCGGCAGATGTGTGTGGGGCAATAGTCGAGCGGAATAGACCGTGCCCATAAACATACAGTGTAGTTATCAAAGAGCATGTAACATTAAGGCAGTAGTTTTGACATCAATAATCACATACTATCTAAGCAGTTAAGAGTAAGCATAGAAAACCTGCGCTGTAAAATAACCTGAAGCTGACCTGCTTATCAACTGAATTGTGCCCTATACAGTTTAATTAAAGGCTATGGTCTAGATTCAAAACAATTGACTTATATTCACTTAATGTATAAAGAGTTAAACTGAGACATCAAAGCAATTAAAAAAAAGGAGAAAAAACACAAAAAGAAGAAAAAAAAACAAGTCTAGAGTGCATAACTAAGAAACGTTTTATCAAAAGTGTGCATCACTTAAAGGTCAAGAGTCTCTTCAACAGTTCAGTGAAAATTGACGAACTATGGGCCTTCAACCCAGGTTGAGGAACATATTGTAATGTCCACAGCTATAATTATCACAGTAGCCGTGCATGATAAAATGACAAACAAAACTAATATATTTACGTGTCCCTGGTCAAGGTGGGTTGATGTCTTCGTTGGTCTGAGTGATTTGTCTTCTCTTGCTTTGATTCATCGTTGATTCCAGCCATGGCCTCCTTTGGGGCTTGGGGATGTCTTGCCTTGCTGAGGGTGAAGATTGAGATGAAATGACCTGTGTATCAGGTGTTGGAATATCCATAGACTGACAAAAGTGTACAATGTCCAAGGGAGATGTGCATTCAATTTTCTTGCCATTTCTAATTGCTATAACAGATGTTGGAAAACCCCATCGATATGGAATCCTCAGCTCACGGAGATGAGAGGTTAGCATAGAAAGTTCCCTGCGCTTCTGGAGGGTCCGTGCTGATAGGTCTTGGAACACTTGTATTCTTTGGCCCTGGAAAGTAATTGCTTGTTGTTTCCTGGAGTAATTATATATTTCCTCTCTATGCTTGAAGCACTGGAAGTGAACTATAATATCCCTGGGTGGTGAGCCTTCAGCAGGTTTGGGTCGTAGGGATCTGTGTGCTCTATCCAGGATTATATCCTGGGGGTCTAAAGAGTTATTCTTTGTCAGCTCTGTGAATAAAGCCTGCAGGTAGTCCTGTATCTCATTATTAAGGACCGACTCGGGGATCCCCCTAAACCTTAAATTGCTCCTTCTTGAGCGATTCTCCAAGTCGTCTAACTTATCTTCTAGGGCTGTTAGGCTTTGCTGATGCTGGGAGGTTTTAGCGGATAGACTAGCTAATTTTTGTGATATCACATACTCGTGTTCCTCCAGGGAATCTACCCTGTGACATAGCTCTGAGATGTCTTTTTTGATGTCTGCACACTCATCTTTAATACATGATTTAACTTGTTCAATAAGAGCCTCTATTGCGCCATATGTGATAGGGTCTTCTTTGCCTGTTTCTAATGATGCTGTTTGTATGGGTAATACGGTGTCTGCTGCATCACATGAGCTATCATCTTGTGAGACTTGGGAGAACTCAGATTCTGTGGTAGGTTTGTGTTTCCCAGCATGTTTAAAAAAGGAATTTACAGCCCCCTGATTCATTGGGGAAATTTTCAGTGACTTCTCATTTCTTGTTAACTTCCTTTGCGACATATTTAGAGGTTAGGAAGCTTTACCAATGTGTGAGAAGTAGCCGTAGGTATGATGTATACGACACTCCCCGGGGTCTTTTGCTCTCACAGAGCGATATCGGTAAAAGGAGGTTGGATATGACCCACTACCACCAAGGGCAGTGGGAAAGGGGGGGGGAGTGTGTATTTTGCCTTGAAGCTGCAGTTGGTATTTGCTGTAAAAGCAGTTAGCTGTAGAGAGTATGTGTCAAAGTTCTATTCCCCTCTGTTCTAGGAGTGTTGCAGCAGTCTAGTTGTAAGTTTAAAGCCAAAATAGGTGGGGAGAGGCCTGATTGTCAGCATCTGAAGTGTTGTGGGTGACGCAGCCAATTATCGTGTTCTGCTTGCCTTAGAATTTGTATTGGCCATAGCTCGGCACGTATGGGGCGAAGAGATGTAGGATATGCCCAAGAAAACCGCTTATATTTATTTACGGAGTACTCACATAAGTCCCTGCGGTTCTGTTACAGTGTGCCGGTAGCCGCCATAGTTTGTGCAGTCCTAGGAGTAGTCGATCCTCAATACGGCAAGTGATACCGCGTGGAGGCAAGCCGCTGTGTTCTTACGGCTTGTGCTGCTATAAAATATACCTTCTGTATCCTGCTATTAACGCTGAGCATGTAGTTTGTTGTATTCAAGATTTGTCCCGTACTAGCCAAGTGGTTTGCGTGGCGCAGTTACCGAGAGTTTGGAGTTCGTCTGCATAGCCTCAAAATTGTGCTTAGAGTTAAGGCAGTCTGGAAACAGGCATATGAGAATGTTCCGCTTGTGCTCTGGATAGAAAATATCTCCCCTGCGACCTTTTATCTCGTTTTTAGCAGTCCTTAGTCTCACTCATATCCAGCTCCTTCACAGAGCTTCAGTGTGCTGCGGCCATCTTGGTCGGCTGCTCGCCCCGCCTCCTCTCCACAAGCTGCTTTATAACTTGCAATAAGCAGGTTCACTCGTGCAGAAGCTCCAAGGCAGCTTCTGTTGCTTAATAACTGGAGTCCTAAATCTAACCCTAACCTTAGCCCTAACACTAATCATAACCTTAATCTTAAGGCTAACCTTAACCCAAGTCCTAACCCATTCCTTAATCATAACTCTAAATGTAACCCTAGCCCTAACACTTACTTGTTATTGTGACCCACCACAGCCCATTGTGGGCCAGATTACAAGGGGAGTGCTAATTTATCGCACGTCCGCAAATGGGCAAATTTGCTCGTTTATGGGCATGCGATAAATAACCAGAACAGATTTCTGGTTAATTTAATAAATGTCCCCCAATTAGCCCCAATAATCAGTTGTGTGTAATTTATTAAAAATATAAAAATTGTAGCATTTTTATTTTTTAATAAAATAACTGCAAGAAGCAGTTATGAGGGCTGAAAGTTGGCGGGTGTGGGGTGTTAAAAAAACAAAAAAAAAACAGCACTGAAAAGTACTTTTACATTGTGGTCTATGGGGACTGTGTGTTCCCAGTAAATATATATTAACACATAAATATATATTTATATATTCATATACATATATATTTAAATTTGCTGCCCCCCTCGCTGTGCTAGTTCTCATGAAGTGCGCTCTCGTGAGTGCAAAGCTTCCTTACAATGCAACGCCAGGTCACATTTCACCTCACTTGTAATAACAGCACACATTTGCGTGCAATCTGGCCCTATATATATATATATATATATATATATATATATATATATATATATATATATATATATATATATATATATATATATATATTGTAGTGACCAGTCAACATTGAATATGGCCATATTGAATGACTAAGATCCCAATTTTAAAATCATAGGGGATTTTTCTTGCAGGCAATTTTTTTGCAGCATTAAAAAACATTTTGTTTATGTGGATGTGTGCCAATACCCCCTGTTTGTGTAACTATTTAGTAATTTGGTCTCATTGGCAGCACTCCCAAGGTGTGCTAAACCTATATATATATATATATATATATATATATATATATATATATATATATACATACACATATTACATTATGTTATCCTATGCAGCAAAAAGCCAGTAATCTGTCAACATAATCTTAAATCATAACTAATGATCACTTTTATTTAAAATATATTAAACAAAAACAAATATGATAATGTAAATAGAATTTTTTTTTTTAATTATGGGTTCACTACATTATAGATATACAAGTATGCAAAAAAACCCACTAAATATTGTTTTCTTTTTCAGTACTTCTATTTCTGTTAGACAGATACATTTACAAACACCTAATAATGCTAAATAACTGGCCACCATTACTGTGGCACACAGAGGGTAAAATTAAATGGTATTTTTTTATTATTAAATGTGGAAAAGCCTCACTGTTAAAAATGTAATACATTTACATGTAAGGGAATAACTACATCTGGTCATATCTGCAGACAATATCTATTATATCTCATAAAACCTCTCTCTTTTAATCACTGTACCTGGTCTGAACTGTATTCTGCATTCTGCCTTTTTCACATATAATTTTTGTGAGAATTAAAAAACAGAAGTTGTTGAAAATCCCTCAGCAATGAAGGAGCTTATATACCTTTTTGTGTGAAAAATAGGGCTCCATTTAATGATGCAGAAAAGGTTTTACAACTTGCTTTAACACTTTCCCCTTGTATAAAGTGTGGGGTGTTTTGTAGCAGACAATGAAGTGAGCTGTATTTGCTGGTGCCAGCCTTTTTATAATGTGTCGATGGTGAAATTTATAGAAGCTTTGTGGTGGTCTCAGCCATCGCCAGCTTGTGAGTAAACATTGTAGTATAGTGCGGTCTGCAAGCAGACAGATTTTATAGCACAGAGACCAAGCTACTTATATTTATTAACAGTATCCCCGAGAGCTTTGCAAAGACAGACAGCATGTCTCATGCAGAGGTATATGTGTGCACGTGCTCTGTCATGTTATGTTCACTAGTCACCGTATGAGCCGTCACTGGCGGTAGCTTCCCTTGGGTCAGTGAGGACAATGCCCCCCCCTATCCATTTGCACCATTCCATATGTCCCTCCTCTAAATAAATATGACATTACTAATGTGTATATATGTGCGTTTAAAAAGGACTTAGTCACTGTTTATTTAATTGCTGATATTAAATAATAATAACAATTTAAAACTATTAAAAGCCTGCATCTTAATAAACCCAATACTTTGTTTTTATTTTACTAAATCTTGTTAAAATGAACATTAAACTTTCAAAGCAAAGCAAGTATTACTGTTTTGGTTTCCTTTCAAAACAAGAGAGAATTGCAATACTTGCTATGCAGCATGTTCTCTTGCAGTGAAGAGGTTAACACAACAAGGAAGTAACAAAATATTACAATGAAGGGGGACTTCAGGGTGGGATGCATTTTCGATCACAAAATTGTGTGCTGCTCTTAACTTCATAACCAACTACACAATATATATTTGACCTTTTGTACCATCATCACATAGGCAGATATCATAACAGCTGTAAGTTTAAGCCATTTATTGAGAGTATTTGCAGCCCCATTATTGTGGAGGACATATTGAGGTTGTTTTTTGTCTTCAACTAATGGCCATATGGGCCTTTGCCTTGTTACAGTGTCATATTGCAGCATTATTTTACTGCTAAGATTCATAAGCTACAGGTTTAACTGTAGTTTCACTGAAAGGGACATTGAACCCCATTTTTTTTCTTTCATGATTCAGATAGAGCATGCCATTTTAATCAACTTTCTAATTTACTTCTATTAATCATTTTTCTTCGTTCTCTTGCTATCTTAATTTAAAAAGAAGGCATCTAAGCTAAGGAGCCAGCACATTTTTGGTTCAGTACCATGGACAGCACTTGTTTATTGGTGCTGTCCATTCAGCAAGGACAACCCAGGTTGTTCACCAAAAATGGGCCGGCATCTAAACTTACATTCTTGCTTTTCAAATAAACATACCAAGAGAATGAAGAAAATTTGATAATAGGAGTAAATTAGAAAGTTGCTTAAAATTGCATGCTCTACCTGAATCACGGAAGAAAACATTTGGGTTCAGTGTCCCTTTAGGTCTGAACATCACATTGAAAGGATATAAATGATTCAATTGTTGAATGTGTCTGCTAATTCCATTTTTGCTGCCCTCATGGAACTTCTACCAACTTACTTAATCCGTAAACAGAGTTATATATACACTCTTGGTAGTTGGGAATTCTTAGAGGAGGCTGCAGATTCCCGGATGCTTGGGTTTCCTTTGGATCAAGTTCTGTTAGCTGACGACTAACCTTGGTGGAGCACAGCAGTGGAGAGGATTAGCATGTTGCATTGAACAAAAGACTATTGTAGTCTCTGTTTTGGATGTATCTTCAGAGATTCCCATGGTGCTTAAAGCAAGTTTGTTAAACACAGGTATGTTCAGATGTTTTAATGTTAGGGATATTGTATTCTAAGGTGTTGGATGGAGGATTATATTGGCACAGGTATGTTGAGTTTGTTGTAGAATCTATGAAGGGGAGAGTTGACTCCAGGCTTTCTGAGGTAGTTTTACATCTGATGTATTAGGATCATAGTATAGAGCAGGTTTCTGATTTACAAAGCCAGGAACCGTTCATGCAATTGCATTCCATCATGCTAGCTGAATGGCTGTTGTTTCCAGTGGAACTGGAGCTTATGATTGTAGCTATCACTGGAGATAGAAAACTTTTGAGAAGAGGAGGTAGTTAAAAATATGGCTTCGTACTCAATGGCATTTATTATAAAGCTTTCTGAGTGAGTGACCAGGTTTCTCTTTAAAGGGACATTTCTGTCAAAATTTAAATGCAGATAGATTAATTACATCTTTGAATAGAAGCACATTTGCAATATACGTATATTAGCCACAATGCTTCTAGTAAAAGTTATCACTGTTTTAGTGTTAACATTTTTCTCTGCACGTGCATGTGAAGCATAGCTAGATATTGTCACTGCACCCACATTTTAAATACTGCATCTGCTCAGATAATCACTGGGGCTTGTATCATGTCAGCAATTAACACATTGAGGCCTATTTATCAAGCCGTCAACTGTGCTGCATTCGCCGGCACCAATACGCTCGCCTGACATTGCCTAACATCGCTGCCGCAGACCTGAATACGTTCTCCATATTTAACAAAAAAGATGTCAAAAAGCCGCGCACCAAGTACGGGGCGATGAGCAGCGGACTGTTGTTAACTAACAGTCATTGATCTCGCTGCTCTTCGGCTTTTTCCCAGCTCTATTTGTATACTGTCACTAAGCACCACCACTATACTAAACTGTTTAACCCCTATCCCACCGCTCCCGGAGCCCACCGCCACTAAATAAATGTATTAACCCCTAGAACTGCATATTTCCCCCACAAAACATTATCTCTCTGGTATGTGCTTAACAAGGACTCCATTTTAAAACTGCAACACATATTAGAACTGCATATTTCCCCCACAAAACATTATCTCTCTGGTATGTGCTTAACAAGGACTCAATTTTAAAACTGCAACACATATTAGAACTGCATATTTCCCCTACAAAACATTATCTCTCTGGTATGTGCTTAACAAGGACTCAATTTTAAAACTGCAACACATATTAGAACTGCATATTTCCCCAACAAAACTTTATCTCTCTGGTATGTCTGTATTACCTTAAAAAAAAAAAGCTTTCTTTTCTGTGTCTTCCATTTTGATAAGAAAGGTGCCATTTGCAATGTTTGGTTAGGCCTTGTTTGATCCTGCTCTAATTTATGACCTCTGCTAATTAGGATCATGTGACTGTTATTGACTTTAAATTGAATATCCCCAGCTTGTTACATCAAGCTTAGCTTGTTAGATCAGTGCAGCATTGCATGTGTGTAGTTCTCTAACGCCTAGATTTAGAGTTTGGCGTTAGCCGTCAAAACCAGCGTTAGAGGCTCCTAATGCTGGTTTTGGGCTACCGCTGGTATTTAGAGTTTTGTAGGTAAGGGTCTAACGCTCACTTTGCATTCGCGACTTTTCCATACCGCAGATCCCCCTACGCCATTTGCGTATCCTATCTTTTCAATGGGATCTTTCTAACGCTGGTATTTAGAGTCGTGGCTGAAGTGAGCGTTAGAAATCTAACGACAAAACTACAGCCGCAGAAAAAAATCAGGCGTTAAGAGCTTTCTGGGCTAACGCCGGTTCATAAAGCTCTTAACTACTGTGCTCTAAAGTACACTAACACCCATAAACTACCTATGTACCCCTAAACTGAGGTCCCCCCACATCGCCGCCATTCTAATAAAAAAATTTAAACCCTAATCTGCCGACCGCACACCTCTGCCACCTACGTTATCCCTATGAACCCCTAATCTGCTGCCCCTAACACCGCCGACCCCTATATTATATTTATTAACCCCTAATCTGCCCCCCCAACGTCGCCTCCACCTACCTACAATTATTAACCCCTAATCTGCCGACCGGACCTCACCGCTACTATAATAAATGTATTAACCCCTAATCCGCCTCACTCCCGCCTCAATAACCCTATAATAAATATTATTAACCACTAATCTGTCCTCCCTAACATCGCCGACACCTAACTTCAAGTATTAACCCCTAATCTGCCGACCAGACCTCACCGCTACTCTAATAAATTTATTAACCCCTAAAGCTAAGTCTAACCTTAACCCTAACACCCCCCTAAATTAAATATAATTTGAATCTAACGAAATAAATTAACTCTTATTAAATAAATGATTCCTATTTAAAGATAAATATTTACCTGTAAAATAAACCCTAATATAGCTACAATATAAATAATAATTATATTGTAGCTATTTTAGGATTAATATTTATTTTACAGGCAACTTTGTATTTATTTTAACCAGGTACAATAGCTATTAAATAGTTCATAACTATTTAATAGCTACCTAGTTAAAATAATTACAAAATTAACTGTAAAATAAATCCTAACCTAAGTTACAATTAAACCTAACACTACACTATCAATAAATAAATAAATTAAATAAACTATCTACAATTATCTACAATAAACCTAACACTACACTATCAATAAATTAATTAAATACAATACCTACAAATAAATACAATTAAATAAACTAAATAAAGTACAAAAAATAAAAAAGAACTGTTACAAAAAATAAAAAAATATTTACAAACATTAGAAAAATATTACAACAATTTTAAACTAATTACACCTACTCTAAGCCCCCTAATAAAATAACAAAGCCCCCCAAAATAAAAAAATGCCCTACCCTATTCTAAATTAAAAAAGTTCAAAGCTCTTTTACCTTACCAGCCCTTAAAAGGGCCTTTTGGGGGTATACCCCAAAGAAAACTGCTCTTTTGCCTGTAAAAGAAAAATACAATCCTCCCAACATTAAAACCCACCACCCACATACCCCTAATCTAACCCAAACCCCCCTTAAAAAAACCTAACACTACCCCCCTGAAGATCATCCTACCTTGAGTCGTCTTCACTCAGCCGAGCCACCAATGGAACTGAAGAGGAGATCCAGAGCGGCAGAAGTGATCCTCCAAGCGGCGCTGAAGAAGTCTTCCATCCGGGCGATGTCATCTTCCAAGCGGGATCTTCAATCTTCTTTCTTCAGGATCCATCTTGCAGACCTCCGACACAGAACATCCTTTAAGGGACGTCATCCAAGATGGCGTCCCTCGAATTCCGATTGGCTGATAGGATTCTATCAGCCAATCGGAATTAAGGTAGGAAAATTCTGATTGGCTGATTGAATCAGCCAATCAGATTCAAGTTCAAGGCTTAAAGGAGCCTTCATTCGTCGGTAGTCCGTCGGGCCAGCAGGATGTTCCGCGTCGGAGGTCTGCAAGATGGATCCTGAAGAAAGAAGATTGAAGACCCCGCTTGGAAGATGACATCGCCCGGGTGGAAGACTTCTTCAGCGCCGCTTGGAGGATCACTTCATCGGATGGAAGACTTCTTCAGCGCCGCTTGGAGGATCACTTCATCGGATGGAAGACTTCTTCAGCGCCGCTTGGAGGATCACTTCTGCCGCTCCGGATCTCCTCTTCAGTTCCATCGGTGGCTCGGCTGAGTGAAGACGACTCAAGGTAGGATGATCTTCAGGGGGGTAGTGTTAGGTTTTTTTAAGGGGGGTTTGGATTAGATTAGGGGTATGTGGGTGGTGGGTTTTAATGTTGGGGGGGTTGTATTTTTCTTTTACAGGCAAAAGAGCAGTTTTCTTTGGGGCATGCCCCGCAAAAGGTCCTTTTGAGGGCTGGTAAGGTAAAAGAGCTTTGAACTTTTTTAATTTAGAATAGGGTAGGGCATTTTTTTATTTTGGGGGGCTTTGTTATTTTATTAGGGGGCTTAGAGTAGGTGAAATTAGTTTAAAATTGTTGTAATATTTTACTAATGTTTGTAAATATTTTTTTATTTTTTGCAACTTAGTTCTTTTTTATTTTTTGTACTTTAGTTAGTTTATTTCATTGTATTTATTTGTAGGTATTGTATTTAATTAATTTATTGATAATGTAGTGTTAGGTTTAATTGTAGATAATTGTTGGTATTTTATTTAATTAATTTATTGATAGTGTAGTGTTAGGTTTAATTGTAACTTAGGTTAGGATTTATTTTACAGGTAATTTTGTAATTATTTTAACTAGGTAGCTATTAAATAGTAAATAACTATTTAATAGCTATTGTACCTGGTTAAAATAAATACAAAGTTGCCTGTAAAATAAATATTAATCCTAAAATAGCTACAATATAATTATAATTTATATTGTAGCTATATTAGGATTTATTTTACAGGTAAGTATTTAGCTTTAAATAGGAATAATTTATTTAATAATAGTTAATTTATTTAGTTAGATTTAAATTATATTTAATTTAGGGGGGTGTTAGTGTTAAGGTTAGACTTAGCTTTAGGGGTAATACATTTATTAGAGTAGCGGTGAGATCCGGTCGGCAGATTAGGGGTTAATACTTGAAGTTAGGTGTCGGCGATGTTAGGGAGGGCAGATTAGGGGTTAATACTATTTATTATAGGGTTATTGAGTCAGGCGGATTAGCGGTTAATACATTTATTATAGTAGCGGTGAGGTCCGGTCGGCAGATTAGGGGTTAATAATTGTAGGTAGGTGGAGGCGACGTTGGGGGGGGCAGATTAGGGGTTAATAAATATAATATAGGAGTCGGCGGTGTTAGGGGCAGCAGATTAGGGGTTCATAGGGATAACGTAGGTTGCAGCGGTGTACGGAGCGGCAGATTAGGGGTTAAAAAAATATGCAGGTGTCAGCGATAGCGGGGGCAGCAGATTAGGGGTTAATAAGTGTAAGGCTAGGGGTGTTTAGACTCGGGGTACATGTTAGGGTGTTAGGTGCAGACATAGGAATGGGGCTGTGTTAGGAGCTGAACGCTGCTTTTTTGCAGGTGTTTGGTTTTTTTTCAGCTCAAAATGCCCCATTGTTTTCAATGGGGGAATCGTGCCTGAGCACGTTTTTGAAGCTGGCCGCGTCCGTAAGCACCGCTGGTATTGAGAGTTGCAGTGGCGGTAAATATGCTATACGCTCCCGTTTTGGAGCCTAACGCTTCTGTGAACTCTAAATACCAGCGGTATTTAAAAGGTGCGGGAGAAAAAAAGCCAGCGTTAGATACGCAGGTCGTTACCGACAAAACTCTAAGTCTAGCCGTAAGTGTGCTAGTTCATAAGTGTAGAGAGAGTTATAACAACGGAGTTAGATAAAGGAATGGACAACAGAGATAAGTACTTTCAAATTCCAACAATTAAATGCAAACATGCTACACTTTCTAATGTCTGCTTTAACCTTTTCCACCCTTCTCTTTAAAGTCACAGCTCTTATATTCACAAACAGCACTCAGAACATTCATATTTCTCCTTCTCTTCTACCTTCCCCCCTCTACAACACACATGAACTTTATTCCTATCTCACATCCCTCAGCCAGCCATGCTTTACTGATCCTAAACTTAAACACTCACATAAGACACATTGTCATCTCCTTTCACTCAACATCTTTCTTCTTCTTGCAGCTGGGGATGTCTCGCCTAATCCAGGTCCACCCTCTGCTTCCCTCAGATCACTACCCCAAATGACACCTCATACACCTTGCACACGTAACCCTCTAAACCTCATTAACTGCACCTCTATTACTACACCCCAATTCTCGTGTGCCCTTTGGAATGCACGCTCGGTATGCAATAAGCTTACATCTATTCACAACCTATTTATTTCACGTTCACTTAACCTGTTAGCCCTCACTGAAACTTGGCTCTCCTCCTCTAACAGAACTGCTGTAGCCTCTCTGTCCTATGGCGGCATGCACTTCAGTCACACTCCCAGGCCTGGAGACAAACAAGGAGGAGGAGTAGGAATTCTCCTGTCTCCACACAGTACCTTTCACTGCATTCCTTCACCCCCCTCTCTTTCCTTCTCATCTTTTGAAGTTCATGCTATCCGCCTCTTCTCCCCTATAGCTCTTCGTGTTGCAGTTATCTATCGCCCCCCTGGCCCAGCATCACAATTTCTGGAGCACTTTGAAGCCTGGCTTCCACATTTTCTCTCTTCTAATGTCCCTTCTCTCATCTTAGGGGACTTCAACATACCCCTTGATAAGCCTAACACGCCTGCTGCCTCTAAACTTCTATCCCTAACCAACTCTATAGGCCTGTCCCAGTGGACAACATCTCCAACACACTGTGAAGGCAACTCCATAGACCTGGTCTTCACAAGTCTCTGTGCTGTTTCCAACTTCCTTAACTTCCCCTTTCCTCTCTCTGACCACCATCTATTAACTGTCTCTCTCACTCTACCTGCTACATCTTTGCAAGCCCCCAAAAAACTGCTACCTCACAGGAATTTAAATGACTTGGATCTCACAGACTTTTCCACTCAACTGAGTCCTCTGCTCTCTGACATTTCATCCCTCTCTTGTCCAAACCTCGTGACTTTACAGTATAATTCGGCACTAAAATCAACACTTGACAAAACTGCACCCTACACTCTTCGATGTACATCAATCACTCAACGGCAACTGTGGCACACTAAACAGACCAGATATCTTCAGCAATGCTCACGGGCCGCTGAACAGCAGTGGAGGAAATCACGCACCTTTGCTGATTTCCAACATTATAAATTCACCCTTAAGTCCTACAACTCTGCTCTTAGCCTGGCAAAACAAGTCTATTTCTCCTCCCTCGTGTCATCTCACGCATCCAACCCCAGAAAACTGTTCTCAACATTTAACTCCCTTCTATGTCCGCCGGCCCCCCGCCACTACCATCCTCGCTGCTCAAATTATTGCTGATCACTTCAAAAATAAAATTGACACCATTAGAAAAGAGATCTGCACCTTGCACCCCGCAAACTCAGCGATCCTACCCACCCCTTCTATTAACAAAAATCTATGCTATTTCCCTCCTGTAACAGAGGAAGAAGTCTCTGCACTCCTATCCTCGGCTCATCTCACAACCTGCCCACTTGACCCTATTCCTTCACGACTTATTCCCTCTATCTCTGCTTCACTAACCCCTACCCTAACTCATCTCTTTAACCAATCCCTCACTGCTGGCACATTTCCTGACACATTCAAGCATACGTCAATCATACCAATCCTAAAAAAGCCCTCGCTTGACCCCTCCACGCCTTCTAACTATCGACCGGTCTCCTTACTTCCCTTTGCTTCAAAATTATTGGAACGACTAGTCTATAATCGTCTAACTTAATTTCTCACAACTAACTCCTTACTTGATCCACTACAATCTGGTTTCCACCCTAAACACTCAAAACAGAGACCGCTCTTGCTAAAGTAACAAATGGCCTGTTATCAGCCAAAGCTAAAGGCCATTACTCCTTACTAATTCTTCTTGACCTGTCCACAGCTTTTGACACAGTTGACCATCCTCTCCTCCTAAAAATACTACATTCATTTGGCATCCAAGACACAGCCCTCTCCTGGTTTGCATCATATCTTTCAAATCGCTCGTTTTCAGTTTCCTTTAACAACATTTCTTATGATCCTATGCCTCTCTCAGCTGGAGTACTGCAAGGTTCTGTCTCGGGTCCCTTGCTTTTCTCTCTTTATACATCCTGCCTTGGAAAACTTATAGCCTCCTTTGGATTCCAGTACCACCTATATGCTGATGATACCCAAATCTATCTTTCCTCTCCTGATATCTCTCCCTCTTTACTCAACCTGATTTCTGACTGCCTCTCTCTCTTGGATGTCTTCACACTACCTCCAACTCAATCTGTCCAAAACTGATCTGCTTCTTATTCCCCCCTCTTCGAGACATCCGACACCTGACATTTCTCTGATGGTTGGGGTCACACTAGACTCAGAACTCATATTCAACCCACATATACAAACGCTTACCAAATCCTGTCATTCACACCTACGCAACATTTCCAGAATTCGTCCCTTCCTTACTCAAAAAACTACAAAAATACTTATTCATTCCCTCATCCTGTCACACATTGATTATTGCAATCTACTCTTAAATGGCCTTCCAAAACACAGCCTCTCCTCCCTCCAATCTATTATGAATGCTTCTGCTAGACTCATCCACCTAAGTTGACGATCTACATCAGCTGCTCTGCTCTGCCAGTCTCTACACTGGCTCCCCATATACTCCAGAATACAATTTAAAGTATTAGCCCTAACCTACAAAGCACTCAACAGTCTAACTCCCAACTATATTTCCTCTCTCATCGTGAAATACTCCCCATCCCGTCCTCTTTGATCAACCTCTGACCTACGTCTCTACACTCCTGTTATCTCTACATCCCACTCTCGCCTCCAAGACTTCGCATGTGTCATCTGGAACTCTCTACCCCGCTCCATCAGACTGTCTCCAACCTTGTATAGCTTCAGAAGATCCTTGAAAACCCACCTATTCAGAGAGGCTTACCATCTCTCCTCCATCCTGCATCCGAACCAAGCTAATACATGTACATGAACTGCCTGACTCACTGCTGCAAATACAACCAATGTAACAAGCTACCACAACCTTATGTCTCTGCACCCTAAACCTATAGACTGTGAGCTCTCCGGAGCAGGGCCCACTTCCTCCTGTGCTAGATTTGTTTAGTCATGTTATGTTTTGTATTGTATCACAAATCTTTGTCATTGCCCCTATCATTGTACCCAGCGCTACGGAAATTGGCGGCGCTATACAAATAAATGATAATAATAATCCCTATGTACCCCTAATCTGCTGCCCCTAACATCGCCGACCACTATGTTATATTTATTAACCCCTAATCTGCTGCCCCCGCTATCGCTGACACCTGCATATTATTATTAACCCCTAATCTGCCGCTCCGTACACCGCCGCCAGCTACATTATACCTATGTACCCCTAATCTGCTGCCCCTAACATCGCCGACCCCTATATTATATTTATTAACCTCTAATCTGCCCCCCACAACGTCACCTCCACCTACCTACTATAATTAACCCCTAATCTGCCGACCGGATCTCACCGCTACTATAATAAATGTATTAACCCATAAAGCTAAGTCTAACTCTAACCCTAACGAAATAAATTAACTCTTATTAAATAAATTATTCCTATTTAAAGCTAAATACTTACCTGTAAAATAAACCCTAATATAGCTACAATATAAATTATAATTATATTGTAGCTATTTTAGGATTAATATTTATTTTACAGGCAACTTTGTAATTATATTAACCAGGTACAATAGCTATTAAATAGTTAATAACTATTTAATAGTTACCTAGTTAAAATAATTACAAAATTACCTGTAAAATAAATCCTAACCTAAGTTACAATTAAACCTAACACTACACTATCAATAAATTAATTAAATACAATACCTACAATTATCTACAATTAAACCTAACACTACACTATCAATACATTAATGAAATACAATACCTACAAATAAATGCAATGAAATAAACTAACTAAAGTACAAAAAATAAAAAAGAACTAAGTTACAAAAAATAAAAAAATATTTACAAACATTAGAAAAATATTACAACAATTTTAAACTAATTACACCTACTCTAAGCCCCCTAATAAAATAACAAAGCCCCCCAAAATAAAAAAATGCCCTACCCTATTCTAAATTAAAAAAGTTCAAAGCTCTTTTACCTTACCAGCCCTGAAAATGGCCCTTTGAGGGGCATGCCCCAAAGAATTCAGCTCTTTTGCCTGTAAAAAAAAACATACAATACCCCCCAACATTACAACCCACCACCCACATACCCCTAATCTAACCCAAACCCCCCTTAAATAAACCTAACACTAAGCCCCTGAAGATCTTCCTACCTTATCTTCACCACGCCGGGTTCACCGATCGATCCAGAAGAGCTCCTCCGATGTCTTGATCCAAGCCCAAGCGGGGGGCTGAAGATGTCCATGATCCGACTGAAGTCTTCATCCAAGCGGGAGCTGAAGAGGTCCATGATCCGGATGAAGTCTTCTTTCAAGCGGCATCTTCAATCTTCTTTCTTCCGGATCCATGTTCATCCCGCCGACGCGGAACATCCATCTTCACCGACGACTTCCCGACGAATGACGGTTCCTTTAAGGGACGTCATCCAAGATGGCGTCCCTCGAATTCCGATTGGCTGATAGGATTCTATCAGCCAATCAGAATTAAGGTAGGAAAATTCTGATTGGCTGATGGAATCAGCCAATCAGAATCAAGTTCAATCCGATTGGCTGATCCGATCAGCCAATCAGATTGAGCTCGCATTCTATTGGCTGTTCCGATCAGCCAATCAGAATTTTCCTACCTTAATTTCCGATTGGCTGATAGAATCCTATCAGCCAATCGGAATTCGAGGGACGCCATCTTGGATGACGTCCCTTAAAGGAACCGTCATTCGTCGGGAAGTCGTCTGTGAAGATGGATGTTCCGCGTCGGCGGGATGAACATGGATCCGGAAGAAAGAAGATTGAAGATGCCGCTTGATAGAAGACTTCATCCGGATCATGGATTGATTCAATAACATAATTGACTTCTATGGGGTGCAAAGTATAATTAATGTTCAATACTGCTCGAGCGATAATATACACTCAAGTATTAAAGTTCTTAATTTAGATCTGTGCTACACTATGTCAATGAAACACTTAACTCATACATTCATAGGGGCCGATTTACTAAGAAGTTAATCTGCTTATTCCGCACGAGACTTCAGGCTCGCCAGAATCAGGAGTTAAGAAGCAGGGGTTGTAAGACATTTAATAAATCAGCCCCATAGACGTACATACATACACACATATACATACACCTTTGTCCCCTTCCCAGTCTTGCCCTTTGTTATATACCATATCCTTATTTTAAATCCTTTATTTCCATAGCATGTTCATTTTTTTTGTTATGCAAACTAGTAAGTGATAATGAGTAACACCCCTGCTAGTGGCTGATTGGCCGTGAATGTGCAGAGGGCGGCATTGCACAAGCGTTTCACATGAAATGCTTGTGCAATGTTAAATGCTGATAGTGTATGCTGTTGGCATGTAGCGATGTTGGGCGGTTAGGGTGGTTAGGTGTCTTTGTTAATACTTCGTGTGGGCTGTTAGGTGTTTTTGTTAATACTTTGTGCTTTGTTTGGCTGCGCGCGCAGCCTACATTCTTTTGGCTGCGCGTGCAACTGAGGACGGTGACAGACGTGTTACAAACGCAATTATAGTATAGATAATATCTAGTACATTTTTTCACACCCTTTTATAGTTTAGTAACATTACATTAACATCCCTTTGATTCCTATGGTAATCACAGGCTCAAAGGTGGCGGATTGAGAATCGCTGCATCAAGGCGCGAATGTACCAGTTCATAATTATTATTTTTTTTAAATGTTACAGCAATCTGAGCTACATTTGACAATGTTGACACAATGATAATTTAGGGGTGTAAATTTTGCTTGTAATTTGATGCATATTTTCAGGGATTTAACAGCTGAATCTTTGATAAATGGAGCTCATAGGTCCCATTTAAGATGCTGTGAATGCAGCTTTAGAGCACCTTCAGCTGCAGGCTGATTCTTAACCTGCTAATACAACTCTAAAGTCAGTCCCCTCAGACTTCTCTGACTGGGGTGTTTGACAGCTGTGCACAAGCAAGGGGTAGCATTGCAGCAGGTTGTGCAGTAATAAATACGACAGTGCATTGCTGCCCACTAGTCGCAATGGAGATTTTGGCCCTTGTCCCTCCGGCCATTAGTAAATGTAGACCATTAATCCCCTGACTGAACCTGTCAGGGGACATCCGCAGCACTGCCCCTCCTCTTGTTGCCACCACCCAAAAATCCCCTTAGCCTCCCAGTCTCAGAAAGTCTCTTTGCAGTATTTTCTGTCACCAACCCTAGTTACATACCAGATGAAATCACACTCCTGATCCTGCAGCATTTTTGTATATCTGATACCCACATTAGATCTGACCCCTGACCCTGCAGTCTCTTTGTCAGTCACATACCCACATCTGTACAGGTCCATGACCCTGCAGTCTCTTTGTCAGTCACATACTCACATCAGTACAGGTCCATGACCCTGCAGTCTCTTTGTCAGTCATATACCCACATCTGTACAGGTCCATGACCCTGCAGTCTCTTTGTCAGTCACATACCCACATCATTACAGGTCCATGACCCTGCAGTCTCTTTGTCAGTCACATACTCACATCAGTTCAGGTCCATGGCCCTACAGTCTCTTTGTCAGTCACATTCTCACATCTGTACAGGTCCATGACCATGCAGTCTCTTTGTCAGTCACATACCCACATCAGTTCAGGTCCATCACCATGCAGTCTCTTTGTCAGTCACATACCCACATATGTACAGGTCCATGACCCTGCAGTCACTTCCCACTCTCATCACATCTTCCCCCTTTTCAAAGGACAAAGCATACATTTTTTTTTCATTTGAATACATCAAATAACAAGGTATACAAGAAGCATACAACAACAGTTTTGTATAGTATATAACAAATAATAAGTTAAAGATTGAACTTGAACATCGGGGTAGACTACCCTAGTCCACAGTGAACTTGGGATTATTCTGCCCATACTTCTGGTCACTGCTCTAACTAGTGCTAATCCCTATATCGGGCCGGAAGTTTCACCACTCTTCCACTTGATGTCATTCTACATGAACTGTCCTCTGATACAGAAGAAGGTGATTGAGAGTCTGCTGGAGGCAAAGACGTATCCCTGCTGTGATCTTGCTGAGGGGAAGACACCCCTCTTAAAACAGGGGATCCCACCAGTGGTGGTACTGAGGCATCCAGTTCCAAACTCTCAGGTACAGGCTGAAGATGTTTTCGATTTCAACGTGTGACTGTCCCTCCATCAGTAAGGACTACATAAGATCTTGGTTCTGGAGAGAGTCCAATCACCGTAGCAGGCGTCTTCCATTTTTCTCATCATCCAGTTTAATTCAGCTCCTGCAAGGGCCTCACAGAGTGTCTCCTGTCGTAGAAGAATCGATAGCCCCTTTTTGCCTCTTCATCCCTCCTAAGGACCTCGTCCCGAGGAATAGAGCTAGTTTGCTGGAAGACACCCACAGACGGAAATGTGGTGTGAATTTGGTGTCCTAGCATCAGCTGTGCCGGGCTAAAACCCGTGGCTTGAATGGGAGTCGCCCTATAGGACAAGAGGGCCAGGTACTGCTCAGATTGCTTCAAAATGCACTTTGTTGTTTGAACTGCCCTTTCAGCCATTCCAATGGTCTGCGGGTAATGTGGACTTGACGTAGAATGGACAAAATCATATTTACTGCTGAAAGAACTGTACTCTGTGGAAGCAAACTGCATTCCGTTATCACTCACTACCTCCATTGGTATGCCCCACCAGGCGAACAAGCTTTTGAGACGAATGATAACGACTTGACTTGTGATCTCATTCAAGGGTGCAATCTCTAAATACCTGGAATAGTAGTCAATCATGACTAGGTTCGCACAAATCAGCAGCTATTTTCTGCCACAGGCCTGCCGGCAGTGGAGTAGAAATCAAGGGCTCCCTTCTCTGAGTAGGCTGGCGTTCCCGGCAAAAGGCACATTTTGACACATGGCTTGCAATGTCAGAACTGATCCCAGGCCACCATACTGCCATAGCTGCCCTTTCTCTGCCCTTTGTAATGCCCAAGTGGCCATCATGAATCCTGGTTAACATTTCCTGCCGCATGCTAACAGGAATAACAATGCGGTCCTGGAACAACACCAACACATCTAGCTCCGTGAGCTGCAACCTTTCTGACTGGTAAGAACTTAAAGACATCCAGGCTGCCCGACTCTCGGGCCAACCTTCTTTTATGTAATTTATAACTTCTTGGCGGTCTGTATCTAAATATGTCTCCTGTCTTATTTGTTCTAGCTTCCCTGAAGAAATGGATTTGGAGGCCAGGACTGAATCTACATACACCTTCACTTCACATTCCGTTGAAGATTCTTCAGCAGCAGCCAGCGGGAGCCTGGAAAGTGTATCTGCCACAACCAGTTGTTTCTCCGGCACATGCACTGCCTGAACGTTGAACCTGAGCAGCCTCATCAGAAGACTCTGACATCTTAGGGGTGTTTTATCAATATCATAGCAGTTGATTAGAGGGACTAGCAGTTAATGGTCAGTCTCCAGACTAAATTTCTCTAAACTCACTAGGTAACGCTGAAAGCGCTCACAGGTCCAAACTGCAGCCAGACACTCTTTCTCAATTTGGGCATATTTCGAATCAGCAGCCGTCAGTGTACGGGAACAGTAGGCGATGGGCTGTAGTTTTTTCTCATTCAACTGCAGGAGGGCGGCCCCTAACCCATAACTGCTCGCATCAGCACTAACCACAGTCTTTTTCTAAGGGTCGTAGAACC
This sequence comes from Bombina bombina, assembly GCF_027579735.1. Taxonomy (NCBI): domain Eukaryota; kingdom Metazoa; phylum Chordata; class Amphibia; order Anura; family Bombinatoridae; genus Bombina; species Bombina bombina. The sequence goes on along the minus strand of NC_069499.1, from coordinate 307,412,936 downwards.
CCAACACTTGGGCAGACCCCAGCAGGGACTTGACCTGCACAGAGGATTCTTCCTGTGAAGGTCCCCAGACCCAGGCAACATCTTTCTTTAGCAACTCTGTGATAGGGTGTAGTTTTTTGGATTAATCTGGAAGGGACCTGCCCACATAATTTACAAGGCCCAATATTTGTCTCAGCTCATGTACATCAGAAAGACTTTTAATCTGTTCAATAGCACAGATTTTATCGGGGTCCGGCTTGATGCCATCCCCATTGATGATATGCCCAAAGTAACATAACTCAGCTTTCCTAAAATGGCATTTCTCCTTATTTAACTTCAGATCGGACTCTCTAATAGTCTGCAGCACACAGCTCAATTGCTGATCATGTTCTTCCAATGTAGACCCATACACCAAGATGTTGTTCATGATGACTGCCGTGCCCACGTGGTCTCTTAGGAGAGAACTCATTTCTCTTTGAAAGATTTCAGGATCAGAGGATATCCTGAAGGGGAATCTGCAGAAACAAAACCGACCTACCGGTGTAATGAAGGTAGTCAGTTTGCAGCATTTTGGATCTAGAGGTATCTGCTAGAAGCCGCTGGAAGCATCCAGTGTAGAGAAGAACTTTACCCCCGCCAATTTCGAAGCTATGTCTTCAAGTGTCTCTCTTCACCGCCTCATTCAGCCATTTCAAGTCTACGCAAATGCGTACCTTCCCGTTTTTCTTCGCAACAGGCACAATGGGGGCACACCAGTCAGTTGCTTCAACAACCTTCTCAATAACTCCCATATACTTCATACGCAGAAGTTCCTTCTCCACTTGAGGCATGAGCGGGAACGGAATTCTATGGGGAGTGGTAATGCTGTATGGGACTGTTTCACCTTTAAGTGATATTCAGACTGGGTTGCAATTCAGTAGGCCCAATTCACCAAACATATCTACTGAAATCTCATTCCCTCTGGCTACTAGGCCCAAACCACAGGCTGCTTTTCTGCTCAATAAGTTGTTAACTCACTGACCTCTAATCACATGCACCCACATGGTGAATTTCCTTTGCTTATATTCGCAGCTGGCAAGAAATTTCCCTGCACAATCAATGCGGCCACCAGAACTATGGACTTTTGTTGTAACTTTCGCCAGCTGAGGCTGTCGAGGCAGTTTTATGAATGCTGCAAGGGACATAACAGTGATGTCTGCTCCTGTGTCAATCTTAAAGGCAACTATGGCTCCCATTACAGTAAGAGTAACCCTCAAATCTTCCTCTGAACCAGGCCGTTCAACAACAGACCCTACAAAGGACACTTCTTGACCCTCCTGGTCGCTATCCACTTGCATCTCCTTAATATGTTCAGTTTTACACACCACTTCAAAATGGCCCATTCGGTTACATTTTCTACATCTTTTGTCTTTAGCAGGGCATATGATACTCTGATCATGGGCATGGTTGCGCCGTGTGCAGCGGGCATGCTGCGCCCATCTGCTTCTGGGCCTATCTGTTGCCTTTGATCTACCGCTCACACTGTGCCTTTCACTAGACTTCAGATCAGCACTTTGCTTTTTCACCAGTTCACTCTGGCGGGTCATCCTAATAGCCCCATCTAACGTTAATTCAGCCTCCAACTGTAGCTTCAGTGAGACTTCAACATCTGCAATTCCTATGACTATTCTGTCTCTGATTTGCTCCTCTTTAGCAACACCAAACTCACAGAATTCAGCTAGTTTATACAGGCTGCGCACAAATGACTCCACAGAGTCTCATATCCACATCAGTACAGGTCCATGGCCCTGCAGTCTCTTTGTCAGTCACATACCCACATCAGTACAGGTCCATGACCATGCACTGCAGTCTCTTTGTCAGTCACATACTCACATCAGTACAGGTCCATGACCCTGCAGTCTCTTTGTCAGTCACATACCCACATCTGTACAGGTCCATGACTCTGCAGCATCTTTGTCAGTCACATACCCACATCAGTACAGGTCCATGACCCTGTAGTCTCTTTGTCAGTCACATACCCACATCAGTACAGGTCCATGACCCTGCAGTCTCTTTGTCAGTCACATACTCACATCTGTACAGGTCCATGAACCTACAGTCTCTTTGTCAGTCACATACCCACATCTGTACAGGTCCATGAACCTACAGTCTCTTTGTCAGTCACATACCCACATCTGTACAGGTCCATGACCCTGCCATCTCTTTGTCAGTCAGATACCCAGATCAGTACAGGTCCATGACCCTGCAGTCTCTTTGTCAGTCACATACCCACATCAGTAAAGGTCCATGACCCTGCAGTCTCTTTGTCAGTCACATACTCACATCAGTAGCGGCCCATGACCCTGCAGTCTCTTTGTCAGTCACATACCCACATCTGTACAGGTCCATGTCCCTGCAGTCTCTTTGTCAGTCACATAACCACATCTGTACAGGCCCATGACTCTGCAGCATCTTTGTCAGTCACATACCCACATCTGTACAGGTCCATGACCATGCAGTCTCTTTGTCAGTCACAAACCCACATCTGTACAGGTCAATGACCATGCAGTCTCTGTGTCAGTCACATATCTACATCTGTACAGGTCTATGACTCTGCAGCATCTTTGTCAGTCACATACCCACATCTGTAAGGTCCATGACCCTGCAGTCTCTTTGTCAGTCACATACCCACATCTGTACAAGTCCATAACCCTGTAGTCTCTTTTACCACTACAACTGAAACATAGTTGCAAAGAAGTATACACATATAGCACTCTATTCTCACATTGCTAGTTGATGTAGGGTGGTATACATACACAAAAGAAATTACAAAATTAAACTTTATTAGAAATTATTTAAAAAATGGGTGCTTTAAAATCAGCTAGAGGTATTAGGGTTCATCACTCCTGACCCTGCAGTCTCTTTGTCAGTCACATACATCTGTACAGGTCCATGACTCTGCAGCATCTTTGTCAGTCACATACCCACATTAGATCAGACCCTGACACTGCTGCCCCTTTGTCAGTCCCATTTACACAGTAGATAAGACCCCTGACCCTGCAGTCCCGTTGTCAGTCACATACCCACATTAGATCAGACCCCTGAAACTGCATCCCCTTTGTCAGTCACATACCCACATTAGATCAGACCCCTGAAACTGCATCCCCTTTGTCAGTCACATACCCACATTAGATCAGACCCCTGACCCTGCATCCCCTTTGTCAGTCACATACCCACATTAGATCAGACCCCTGACCCTGCATCCCCTTTGTCAGTCACATACCCACATTAGATCAGACCTCTGACACTGCATCCCCTTTGTCAGTCACATACCCATATTAGATCAGACCCCTGACCCTGCATCCCCTCTGTCAGTCACATACCCATATTAGATCAGACTCCTGACCCTGCAGCCCCTTTGTCAGTCACATAACGGCATTAGATCAGACCCCTGGCCTGGTTGCGCAAAGCGGTTTCTATGTATGATTCAAAGAAAACATGGGCTCGGCAATAGGCTTGTGTGAAATTTATTACCAGCTCTAAATTATGTACTGCTGGACCCTTTAGCCGTTTTGCTGGTTACAATCTCTCTTGAACACTGACATTTGACTGCAGGACAAATCCTCACCAGCCAAGATACTCTGATAAATTGATTCTTCGTTAAGAAGAGAGCATCTTGTAGCTAGAGTTAGATCAGTCAGACAATTGCACTATAGAGGAAAGCAGGCAGAGCTTGGAAAAAAAAGGAATTTCTCACCATTTTTATTTTGTTTTGAAGATGCGAGACAATAGGATCTTATGACTGAAGAAGCCATTGACACTTTAATTAATGACATGAGGATTAAGTTAGGAGTGGCTGAGGCACTGCAGCTGTGGGAACCTATTCTCTGTACGTGGATTCGGAGAGGTACGCAATGAGATGCTACATTAATACCAAAACTCAGGAGCAAAGCAAATAGGCTGGAAAAAAAAACAAGCTGCAGATTTCTGCTAATATACACAAATCATAGAATATATAGAAAGTAAAACTATAGATTCTGATGTATGTAAAAATAATATAACAATACAACTCTGTTAATATTTGACAAAATGCCAGTGACCTTTTGTTCCAATTCTAAGTGACTAACCATAGAGCAAAATAAATTACTTTACAGGAACATCCATCAGTGAAAGTAGCTATTTGCTTTCCCTTGTCCTCAAACAACCTCAATCTGAAGATTCTGATTGAATTAAGACACCAAGTGAAACGCGCCGGTCATCAGTATATAACATGCTTTGTAAGGCTCATTCAGAGGCATCTCTGTGCTAGCTATAGACATTACAGGAGGGAAATGTGTGAAGGAAATGAAAAGAGGAAAATGAATGCATTTTAAAATGATGAACTAGTTTTTTTTGTTTTTGTTTTTTAGATAAATTAGCTACTTGGCTGCAAAATATTCTTTAAGATAAATAAAACAGGTGCAACTAGTCATGGCATAAAATATCACTCTGTTTATCGGGGGGGATAGATAGGATACTTTTTTTTTTCATCATGCCATCTGGGGACACTATCAAGTAATCAGCCTTCTTCTGAACATGATAAATGTTACCAACAATTTAGATTTGACAAACAATATTAATACTTTTATACTATATATCTGCTTATAGTATGTAACAATCACAGTATAATTATTATTATTAATAATAATAATAGCTTAAAATTATACAGTAATATGTTGGTACAGTTACAGTGCATTTAACTCTTTTTATTTTTAGTGTGACTGGAATGGTTACAAACATCATTACTTTTTGCTTTGCCATAAATTGATTACTGTTGCGGATACTTAGGGGTATAGTTATCACAGTGCGAGTGGACATGATCCACTGTAGCATATCATGTCCGCTGCACATCGATAAATGCCGACAGCATACGCTGTCGGCAGTTATCATTGCACCAGCAGTTCTTGTGAATGACTGGTGCAATGCAATCCCCTACAGATTTGCGACCAATCAGCCGCTAGCAGGGGGTGTCAATCAACCCAATCAAATTTGATCGGGTTGATTTCTGTCCGCAGACTCAGAGCAGGCAAAGTTATGGAGCAGCGGTCTTTAGAAGGGGCATCAAGCTCCATACAGAGCTTGATAAATAGGCCCCCAAGTGTGTGTGTGTCTATATTTGTGTTTAAGCTGATTGTGTGTCTATATTTGTGTGTGAGTTGAGTGTGTGTCTATATTTGTGTTTAAGCTGATTGTGTGTCTATATTTGTGTGTGAGCTGAGTGTGTGTGTCTATATTTGTGTGTGAGCTCAGTGTGTGTGTGTCTATATTTGTGTGTGAGCTAAGTGTGTGTGTGTCAATATTTATGTGTGAGCTGAGTGTGTGTATGTGTCTATACTTTTGTGTGAGCTGAGTATGTGTGTCTCTATAGTTGTGTGTGAGCTTATTGTGTGCGTGTCTGTATTTGTGTGTGAGCTGATTGTGTGTCTATATTTGTGTGTGAGCTGTGTGTGTATGTGTGTTTATATTTGTGTGTGAGCTGAATGTGTGTCTATATTTGTGTGTGAGCTCAGTGTGTGTCTATAATTGTGTGTGAGTTGACTGTGTGTGTGTGTGTCTATATTTGTATGTGAGCTGAGTGTGTGTATCTAAATTTGTGTTTGAGCTGAGTGTGTGTGTCTCTATTGTTGTGTGTGAGCTGATTGTGTGTCTATATTTGTGTGTGAGCTGATTGTGTGTCTATATTTGTGTGTGAACTGAGTGTGTGTGTATGTGTGTTTATATTTGTGTGTAAGCTCAGTGTGTGTCTATAATTGAGTGTGAGCTGACTGTGTGTGTGTGTGTCTATATTTGTGTGTGAGTTGAGTGTGTGTCTAAATTTGTGTTTGAGCTAAGTGTGTGTGTCTATATTTGAGTGTGAGCTGAGTGTGTGTGTCTATATTTGTGTGTGAGCTGAGTGTGTGTTTCTATTTTTGTGGGTGAGCAGAGTGTTTGTGTGTGTCTCTATTTGTGTGTGAGCTGAGTGTTTGTGTGTGTCTATATGTGAGTGTGAACTGAGTGTGTGTGTGTCTATATTTGAGTGTGAGCATGCTTGCCTGTGTTAAGATAAGAAAATGCTTTTTTATGTTATCATGTTTGATATATTACCTGGGAAAACTGGGTATGACATATTCTAGCAGTTCAAACTTCAACCCAATTTTTTCATTCATGATTCAGATAGAGCATACAATTTTAAACAACTGAACAATTTACTTATGCAGTATTATAAAATGTGCTTCATTCTCCTTTGTTGAAAAAGCAGCAATGCACTATTATGAGCTAGCTGAACACATTGGGTGAGCCAATAAGAAGAGGCATAAATGTGCAGCCACCAATAAGCTGCTAACTCCCAGTAGTGCATTGCTGCTCTTGAGGCTACCTAACTATGCTTTGCAACAAATTATATAAAAAGAACAAAGCAAAATAGATAATAGAAGTACACTGGAAAGTTGTTTTAAACTGCATACTCTATCTGGAACACAACAGTTTAATTTTGACTTTACTGTCCTTTTAAAGGAATACTAAATCAAAATTAAACTTTCATGATTCAGACAGAAGATGCAATTTACTTTCATTATCAAATTGTGCACAGTCTTTTTATTTGTACACTTTCTGATGCTCCAGCTCCTTCTAAGGACTAGATTACGAGTGAAGCGCTAAGTGTAGCACACAAGTGCTAAGGGGTATTTTGCGTGTCTTTCCATGTCAGAAGTAGACGGCGTGTTATGGGTTCAAAATAAACGTGTTCAGTGGAGCGCAATTGAATTTAGCACACGTAGGGTTCACGTGACAAAAAAATTGCTCAAAACACATCAAAATACATTTAGCAGCACAGTTACACTTATATTAAAGGGACATTAAACACTAAATACATGCTAGATAGAATGATGCATTCAAAGAAAAGATTAGTCCATGACTAACATGTAAATGTATTTTTTAAAGTTTCATTAGTTGTTTAAAAAGTGACAAAATAAGTGTAAAGTTTTAGTGTCTATAAAACACTGGGAGCTGCCATGTTGTAACTTGTGTTACCTTCTCTGCTGTGGCCAATTAGGGACCGTTATAAATAAGTCACTAGAGTGTGCGCCAATGGTTATGCTGGATTTACCAGTGTTCTGCACTTCCATTTCTAACAGGAACTGAAAAGCTCACAATTTCAGAATGGAATTACAGGCAAAAAGGACAAAATAAATAATGAAAGTATATTGCAGAGTTGTTTTATATATACAATTTATCATTTTATATTACCATCTCAAAGTGTTTAATGTCCCTTTAACACTGTCTAATAAAAATTATAATTAAAAAAATTACATTAAAAAGTCACAAGAGCTCAAAGATATGAGTGATGTACACATGTCTAAATATAAATATATGTGTGTGTGTGTACAGATGTATTTATGTGTTTATGTGTGATATCTATATATACCTATACCTGTATATCTATTCTATAGATATATAGGTATAGATATGTATTTTACATGAACAGTATCAGTAGTGAGATTCTAACTCCGGCCATGACAAGTGGGCGTACTCGATGACTCTGGAAATCGCAGTCAGCTGATTGGCCACAATACGCTGACAAAGGAACTCCCTTTATTATGCAAATTAGCCATGCAGCAGTATACACTACAGCCTAATACATGAGAAGCTCTGTGGGTGGGAATAGCATCAATTGGTACGATGCGGAACTGATTACACACACCTGAGCACAGCCTCGATGTCAAGTGCTAACAGCAGTATATATGAAGCACACATAGCCAGTATTCTCTACGCTCTCATGGGGAACACCAGATAGCTGATGTTACCAACTCGGATTCACTTTTTTACCTTTTGGGACATTTGAAAAAGATGCCAGTTAGGCATCGAAACGTCATGTACATCCCAACATTTTAAAGGTTTTTTGTATCATTAAAAGTTATTTTTTATACGACAAGACCAGTGAGTGCTGCCTTTTTTGCTGAGTAAATACCTTTTTGACATTGCACCCTGGCAGTTGCTACTTAAATACGGTGTGCGGTGTGCATTCCTATACAGGACTTTGCTTTTATATATATATATATATATATATATATATTTAATGATAAACAATTACATTATTTTCTATATGAAGAACATAGGATTGTAAAATATGTTTAACGCGCATTGGGGTTGGCAGTTTAGGACTAACGCGTTCCAGTTAGTGCACATGAAGAATTTGAAGAATATCTTCAATGCTATTGAAATATTAAATATAAAATTATTATAGATATAGATATTAAAGTTATTATAGATAGTGTAAAAAAAAAAATCTTTATATATATATATATATATATATATATATATATATATTCTATGGATTATTTTTAAAAAATTACAGTATCTATAATAATTTTTAATAATTTTTACAATTTTTTTTTTTAAATCCACAGAATATACCTATATATTTTACAGAATGTTTAATACATTTTAATATTTTTAATTCATTTTTTTAAATATTTTCTATGTATTATTTCAATAACTTGCCTTAAGATTACTAACTTTTCATGTGCGCTAACCTGACCTAGTTAAAATCTAAATAAAAAAAACACGATGCGCAAAATGCATATTTCACATTCCTATGTTTTTCACATAGAAAATAATGTACTTTTTGTTATTAAATATATATATATATATATATATATATATATATATGATACTGTTTATGTAAAATACATATCTATACCTATAGGTATATACAGATATTTATAGAAATATGTATTTATGAATAAATAGAACATATTCTTCTATGTGAAGAACATTGGAATGTGGAATATTAATATTTCATGTCGGGTTTAGCGCAAGTATGGGTGTTAGTGTTCTTTTTTCAGTTTTAGCACTCTATTGACTTCTAAGTTAACACGGTCGCAAACTTTTTACTTTTAACTTAAATAGCTCTCTACTCCTAATCTAGCCCTAATATGTCCAAGAGTTCTCAGTATATATATATACATTATTATATATGTCTGTGATTGGCTGATACCGGGCAAGGAAAATTAATGGGAGCTTTGAACTTTGTCAGAAAAAAACTACTGCTCATTTGTAATTCAAACTAAAGGGGAACTCAATCAAAATTAAACTTTCATTATTCAGATAGAGCATGCAATTTTAAACAACTTTCTAATTTACTTCCATTAACAAAATGTACACAGTATTTTTATATTTAAACTTTTTGAGTCACCAGCTCCTACTGAGCATGTGCAAGAATAAGTGTGTATGCATTTGTGAATGGCTGAGTGCTGTCACATGGTATGTGTATGCATTTGCAATTGGCTGATGGCTGTCACACAGGGGGAGTCAGAAAAAAAATCTACTGCTCATTTGAAGTTCAGACTAAGTGCTATTGCATTGTCTTGTTATCTTGCATTTGTCGATTATGCAAATCTACAGTGTTGACTGGTCCTTAAGTGTTGTTGTGTTGTATATTTATTATGCATTTCTTGATTATGCAGTTTTACTGTATTTGAAAATGAAGTAGGCTACATGCAGTAGCAGTTATTTGGAATACTTTTTTTTTCTGTGTTTACACAATTATTATTAATATCTTAATAGATATCGACAGATAGACAGCCAGACAAATTAATTGATAATATATCTGTAATTTAAAATCAAATTTGTGAATTATGATTATATATAGAAATATGCATGATATTATAATAATCTATTTGTATCATGGAGCCATGGACACCCACTATAAATAAATGCAAAACCTTCAGGAAATGAAGCCTGTGGAAAAAAAATATATGCAGATTTATAAGAGCCACAAAGGAAATGTCACATAATAAGGTTTATGAGGATATCACTATCCTTCCCATAAGAGCTGGAGTGAGATCTCAGATAGATTAATGGAGATATTTCCTTTTTCATCATTGTTATTTTTTCTACAATAAAAAGTTTTAGTTTTCCAGCTAAGAATAGCCTAATTTATTCCTGTTTTTACTTGGCAAGAAAGACTTTTCCTGACGGCCATTCTTTTTCTGTTTCCATTTATAAAGAAACTCTGGCACTTTTCTCACTCAGCTTCTAATCTGTCCAAAAATAAAAGCACAGCCACTGCGCTGAGGCTTTGGTCCTTGATTAAAAGCTATAAAACTGTGGATATCTTCATTTTCCAGCATTCTACCTGTTTGCTAAGTAATATGTTCTCCAAGGACATAGCTATTTGAGCTTACATTATAGTAAGACATTTGGATATAAATCTGTCCACATTATTTTAGCACATTTAACGGAGCTTGTTTTAAATATTTCCTCAGGATCTAAATTCTCATCTGTTGTCTTGCATGTAAGGCATGTTTTTTTCCATGTTGGAACAGACTCTGTTCATGTCTTTAATATATTTTTGATAGAAATGTGACTTCTCCATCAGCAGTGCCAGGAATTTAAAGTGAATATAAAGTTTGATAAAATAGTGCCCGTTTTTTAAAAATACTATTAAAAACAGGGGCACTTTCATTCATCAAAGTTTACATTGCAGCGGATTTTACTAATACTTACCTTCTTCTCCTCAAAAGCCGGATCGCGGATCCCCCCGCCTGCTTCTTCCTGCTGTACTTACACAGCAATCACGTGTGTGTGTGTATATATATATATATATATGTATATCCATATATCCATGTATATATATGTGTTTATATGTGTATATATATACATATATATATATATATATATATATATATATGTATATCCATATATCCATGTATATATATGTGTTTATATGTGTGTATATATATATATATATATATATATATAAATACACATGTATAAACACATATTTACACATATATCTACATACACATATTTAGACATACATATAAATAAATAAATAAATAAATATATATATATATATATATATATATATATATATATATATAAAGGAATGAATCCAGGCGTTTCCAAATCCGTTAAAAAAGGAATATTTATTTCATAAATTTAAAAAAGGTAAGTTTGAAGACAGAGCTTCCATATGGTTAAAAGAAATTAACACATCGTCTCGACGATATGGAAGCTCTGTCTTCAAACTTACCTTTTTTTAATTTATGAAATAAATATTCCTTTTTTAACGGATTTGGAAACGCCTGAATTCATTCCTTTGGTTTTTTTTTTGGGTTTTTTTTTTAAACAAGCTTTATTGAAGTGTAAATATTCAAATACAATAAACATGTACAGCAAAAAAGATATACCAATAAAGATCGCTTTACAGCTGTGGACAAGAAAGGCAATCACTTCATTTTGATAAAATTAAAAAAAATTAAAACTCGCCCTCCCTGACACATGTTGGGAGTGAGAGTTAACAAGCATAAACTCTTTTTACAATTTTAGGATAATCACATAGTAGTATAGTGTTTATAATATAATAGGGGAAGGGGAAAGGTGGGACTAGGGAGCGTGGAGAGAGAGGGAAAATAAGGCTAGGCGAGAAGAATCGTAGGGTACTGAAAGAAGAGGGGGGAGGGAGGGGGGGAAGAAAACAAAGAAAAAAAAATTAAATTACGTTCCATATGCCACACCTCACTTGATACTAATTATATTGTACCGTGCCAAATTACCAGCAAGAGCTCATAGTTCTCTAATTTGTGGTTTTTAAAGTAGTAGTATCTCTCCAGAAGTAAAATATCCTCCACCTGTGAGTGCCACTCTCCTAGTGTGGAGGGGGTTCTGCTTTTTCCATTTTTTTGGGATCAGTTTCTTAGCACTAGTGAGCATGATTAACAATAGGGCAAAGTGCGCCTGGGATGTTGAGGATTTCAGATATCTTATTGAAGACCTCCGACCAAAAGGGCGCTAAAATTGGGCAGGACCACCATATGTGTAGGAGAGAGCCGCTACCACCGCAACCCCTCCAGCACATAGGGCAAACCGCAGGGAATATCTTATGAAGTCTTACTGGAGTCAGGTACCATCTACTCAGGAGCTTAATATGAAGTTCTTGAATGGTCGACGAAACTGATGATTTTTTAATCAAGTTAAATGCCCTCAACCAGGGCTCTGCGTCGTTATCTATCACCAAATCCTCATTCCAGCGTATAGTGTAAGTCGGAAGTGTGTCAGTCCCTTGTAGGGCTGCTATCTTATATAGCAGGGAGATTAAGTGTCTTGGCATGGACTCTCCCACACAGAGTTTCTCAAAAGGTGACCTGCCTAGTTCCTGTTTATGTTTATGGCTAGAGATAAAGTGTATCAGTTGGTTGTAATGCAGCCAGGAGGAAAAAATTTTGAGTTGGGAGTCCCCAAGTGAAGCCCGTGTGACTACCTTCCCATTCTCCACCACTCCAAAGACCGAGCCCTCTTTTATTTTATAAGGTGTGAGTCTCAGGTGTCCCACTTTGTGATATGGGATCTCAGGGTTTTCAAGTATTGTCATTAGGGGGGAGTGCCGTGAGGAGATGTGAGTTGAGGTCGCAAAAGTCGAGTCCCAGATGTTAAGTTTTTCTCCTAATAGGTGATATTTCTTAATTATGTTAGGACGCTGTGTAGAAGGCAGCCATGCAAGTGTGCTCACATTATTTATTTTGAGGATCTGTCTATCTAAGTCTATCCATGCTTTATGCTTTACATTTTGCGCCCATTCTACTATCCTCTGTAGACCTTTAGCCCTTTTATAAAGAAAGATATCCGGTAGGCCGAGCCCCCCTCTGTCTCTTGGCAAGTACATAGTGCGCCTTGGGATCCTAGGTTTGGTGTTAGCCCATATATATTGTTCAATTAGTTTCTTCAACTGAGTGATGTATCCCCTAGGTAGAGTTATAGGTAAGGTCTGAAAGAGGTATAGGATTCAGGGCAGGATATTCATCTTAATGACTCCTATTTTGCCTAGCCAAGATATATATTTACTTTTCCAGGAGGAGAGGTCTGATGCTATGTCATTTTTGAGAGTAATGTAGTTGTATTTAAATAGATCTGAGGGGTCAGAAGTTAAAAAGATTCCAAGGTATTTTAATTTGTTTGTGGCTAAGGTGATCTTGTACTTGTGTTGTATGATATGTACTATTCTAGGACAAGTGTTAATGTTTAAGAGTTCAGATTTACTCAAGTTAAGGGAGAAATTTGAGGCTTTACCATATTCTTTAAGAAAGTCCAAGAGTACAGGAAGAGATTCAGAAGCATTCGTTTAAGTGTATAAGACGTTGTCCGCGTAAAGCGCTTGCTTGTGCTCTGTGTCTCCCACCCTTATACCCTTGATATGCTGATTAATTCTCACCGTGTGGGCCAGGACCTCTATAGACAGAGCGAATAATAAGGGAGACAAGGGGCAGCCCTGTCTGGTCCCGTTTCTGATATCGAAAGACTCTGACAAAGTGCCATTAATTCTTATTTTAGCGTTAGGGTTAGAATAGAGTGCTAAAACTGAGTGTACAAAGGCCCGACCAAATCCCATCCTTTCCAGAACCCGACGCAAGAAGACCCAGCTCACCCTATCAAAGGCCCTCTCTTCGTCTGTGGAGAAGAGCACTAGCGGGAGACGCGAGACTCTGGCATGATTGATTAATTGTGAGACCCTGATAGTGTTGTCCCTGGCCTCTCGACCAGGAACAAATCCAACCTGGTCATTACCTATCAGATCTGGTAAGTATTTGTTTAGTCTAGTCGCCAAAATTTTTGCAAAGAGCTTCATGTCCGAATTGATAATGCTGGAGAGTATCCTCCGCTTGGGCAGATTCTGAAGACTGGTTATGTATATTAAAGAGTGATTTTACCTGTTGAACACTGTAGCTATTTGGTCACTTCTGTGAAGCGTGCGGCCGTCTGTGGATTTTAAAGAGTGTATATGGGAACTGAGCTGTCTTTTTTTAAGGGTTCTAGCTAGGATTCGACCTGGTTTATTACTCCCTTCATAATAATGTTGTTTCAAGTAAAGCGCAGTCTTTTGATGGGATTCCGCCAGGTGTTTTTGAAATTCAATTCTTGCCTCCTTCAAATGAGTTATAGTGTTAGTGCATGAAGGGTCTGCCTTATGTTTGACTTCTAAGGTGCCGATCCTGGTTTGTAGATCGTGGTATTTAGCTCTGTATTGGTTATTGAGGAATGCCTTATGTTTAATCAGAGCACCTCTTATAACACTCTTGTGTGCCTCCCAGATGGTAGCATGTGTAGAGGAAGTGTTAATCTCAAAGTATTCCTTCATAATTTTAAGTATGTCATTGTAGATTAGGGGGTTATCTAGTATGGTGTTGTCTAATCTCCATGTTTTTTGTGTAACAGAGATATCTGGCCATAAAATTGAGCAGGAGACGGGGGCATGGTCTGACCATGTGATGTGATCGATAACACAGTGATGGGTGATTGAGAGTCCACAAGAGTCTGTATAAATGTAATCTATCCTGGAATAGCTGTTGTGTGGAATGGAGTAAAAGGAGTAGTCCCTGGAAGTTGGGTGTAGAGTCCGCCAAACGTCGTGTAGCATTAGTTTTGTGTGTCATTAACTTGTTTAATCGTGGATGTGGGAGTGCAAGTAACCCCTCGTGAGGTGTCAACTGAAGGGTCGGCTACAACGTTAAAATCTCCAGCTAGGTATGTGATTCCCCTGGAATGTTCCAGAAGGAGATCAGAAACCTGATTTAAGAATGTCTCCTGACCATGATTGGGGGAGTAGATTGAGGCCAGAGTAATATAGTGACCAAAAAGGGTTCCCACTAGGATTAGATATCACCCGTTTGGGTCTCTCTCAGTATGTGTCATAATACATGGGACTGTTTTGTGAAAAACAATGCCTACACCTCCTTTTTTATTCTGGCCCGAGGCAAAGTAAGCCATCGGAAACTGGGAATTATGCCATTTGGGTTTTTTACCTTTTTTATAGTGAGTTTCTTGTAACAGAATTATGTGGCTCTGTGATTTATTCAACTCCTTAAACGCAATGGAGCGTTTGCCTGGGTTGTTCAGGCCTTTTGCATTAATAGTAGTGAGATTAATTGAGTGGTCAAAGAACCTTTTAGACTTGTACTGTGTGGCCATATCTATCCTATCACTTTCTTAAAAAAAAAAAAAAAGGGGGGGGGGAGGGTAAAGGTTTAAGGTAAGGTGAAGATCGCAGAGAGGGGAATGCAAGTTAGAAGGAGGGAGAGAGAAGAATGTAAAACAGAGAAGTAACTACAAGGTAATAGCACAGTATTAGTGTCCGGAGTAAACAAAGAAACCAGGACACTCTTAGAGTTAACAATATATATAGAACCTTGTAACACACTTAAGGCACAGAGTTAGGGGAAAAGCCCCTTTACTGACGTCAGTTATAGTAAAACATAAGTATACATATAGCATATTATTGCGTGAGTGCAGACCAGCCTAAATGTTGTTGTATGGGATTCGAAAGGGGCATCTAGTTTGCTCTGAGCAAGCTGTTAATCCAAATAAGTCCTCTATCTTAATATGTAAAGTGGAGTTCAAGAATGTTAGAGAGGGCTATTTGTGTTTTAATTAAGTTAACGAGGCCCAAACCCATATCCAGAATGCGTAGAGGTAAGGAAATCTAGAGGCCAAAATTCTAGTTCTCTAGCCAGTGCCCCCGTACAACTAAACATGGGCTAGTATATATGTAACTAATCTGTAGAGCAACGTAAGACTAATAGGCCCAACTTTACATGTTGCTTACTATTTACTAAGTGACTTAGGGTAGCTGTATTCAGGGTATGTGAAGGGAAGGAGTCATTGCATACAGGTACGCACATATTAGCTAAAGGTCCTTATTTTGACATACAGTAGACCTATTAGGTCTTAGTGCATATTTGATATCACTATAATCTAATAGTGGGTAGCTGGTAGCCTTCAAGACCTAAGAAGTGATAACAAGTTTAACATTTGTATTTCTTCATTGCTACATAGAATAAGCCTTAATACTCGGTACTCCTAGGTGCGGCCGGTATCAATCTAGGTAGGTAGTAGCCGCTAATCTATTCCAATGATAGGCTAGCATTATGCCCTAGAATGAAATATATAGCTTTGAGCAATAAAACAGTTCGGGAAACAAAACATTTGTAATAACGTGTGCAATAAACAAGATTAACATTTGAACACATTTTTCAACATTAGAGCACCATTAGGGGTAGTGTCTATCATTCTAGACCATTGAAAAAACTGATCATAGGCTCAAAAAGTCTGACAGTACATTACCCTATTGACTCAACCTCGGGGTGATCACTTGATGGCCGGGAGGACAGTGATGGCCTTCCTAGTAGAGATCCACTGGAGGAAGGGGCCTGAATTGCCAAGTTCTCAAAAAATACCTTGGGATCCATTCCAGGCCAAAAGATAGAAGTTTTGTTGTTGGTGGCGATGATTGAGACTGGGAAACCCCATCTGTAAGGGACCCTGTGGTTTCTCAGAACAGATGTGATGTGACCCAGATCTCTCCGTTTTTGCAAGGTCATGGGAGATAAGTCAGAAAAGACCTGAATTTCTTCCCCAGCGTGGGTAATAGAATGTTTCTTGTGAGCACACTGGAGGAGTTCCTCTTTGTCCTTGAAGCTTAAAAATCTTACTATTATGTCTCTCGGAGGCGCTTTATTAGGTGGTTTGGGCCTAAGAGCCCTATGCGCTCTTTCTATGGGAATCTCAGGAGATGACGGTGAGCCTTTGATGATTCGAAATAGAGCTTGCAGATAACCCCCAATGTTCTG
Organism: Bombina bombina; assembly: GCF_027579735.1. Lineage (NCBI taxonomy): Eukaryota > Metazoa > Chordata > Amphibia > Anura > Bombinatoridae > Bombina > Bombina bombina. The sequence continues at coordinate 307,396,338 of NC_069499.1, read as the reverse complement.
TGGTGCAATAGTTTCAGATATTCCACGGAAACGCAGATTATTCCTGCACCCCTGGTTGTCTATATCCTCAAGTTTATAATTCAAATATTGTAGATTATCAGCATGGTTTTGTAAATCTGACGTATGCTGTTGTACTGAGGTCGCGTTGTCATGTGATGTCTTTTCAATATTTAAAACTCTAGATTCCAATGCAGAGAAGTCTTTTCTCAGATCCCCAAATAGGCTCCTCATTTCCCTCAGCACTCCCTGTATGTCCTCCTTAGAAGACAAGTGATGGATGTCATCTTTAGTGACAAACTGGGGGTGAGTGTCTGCATTGTTTGGTAAATAAGGGTTAAGGGCGTCTTGAGAGTTCTCCATGTCGCCTCCAGATGTCTCTTTAGTTGAATCTAGGGGCTTGAGATAATGGCTCATAGATTTAGTGGCAGCTATCTTATCAGCTTTACTAGCCCTTTTATTAGGCATACCCCCCTAAATGAGCAGTTAGCTAAGTGCAGTTCAAAAATGATTCCTGCCCGGCAGCCCTGTTGTACAGGCCTTATCAGGTGGCCGATTGTAAAGTTATTCACAGCCTAACATCTGTCACACAATAGGCTGTCAAAAATTATTAGGCCTCTGGCTATAACCTATGTCAAAGTATTCATATAATAGCTGATCCGGGGCCTGTTTAATGTTGTGGCAAAAGTTATCTGCAGTAAAAGCCACGCCGCGTTCTGCTGTGTATCCTAAGCTGGCCCTTGTAACACCTTAAAGTAATTTCCCTCTTATGGAGCGAGGAAGAAACTATGCCCCAAAGTGTGGTGAAGGGCTATGGCTGGGATGATTATGAGCCTGTTGTTGACTTAACCACGGTCAAAATTAAGACTAACAGCCGTGCTCAATTAAACACCAAAGGCTCCACTACAACCCCCTTCTGTGTGTTCGGGTGTAGTCGTGTTATGGCTTACCGACTATGGCACCTCCGCTGGAAACCCTGCTGGATGACAGGTCAGGTGCGGTCGCAAGATCGCTGCTGTAACTGGCGATCGATGCTCCCACTGCAGATCGCGCTGAGGGCAAGTGCCTGATGACCTTTTCGCTGAGTCCCTTCACCTTGTAACCTGGGGCCTACGTGGTGCGGTAGTGGCACCTTGATAATAGCTAAGGAGCGGTCTCTTCTTCTGCCGCACTTGCCGCTCAAAAGGGATGAGAAGTCCCAAGGTCGGATCGGTCTCCACCGGGTGAGTTTTCATGTGCCTAAGGATGAACTGCTGTAACGTAGTTGTTGCTGGCAGTGAAAGAAAAGCATCCACGTGGGGTATCACCTCTGATGTTTAGGCTTGTTGGCGGCAGTTATGATGAGGCAGCGCGGTACTCCCTGGGATGCAAAACAGCATGTATAAAAAGCTTTTTGTTGGTCTGGATCATACACTAAGTAATATGGCTTACAGATAGAGCATTTATGCTAATTAGAGCAGTTTTATCAGTATTGGAGGCAGGAGCCCTCCTAGTGTGCGACCATCTTCCTGCGTGGTCAGGCTCCGCCCCCTCATTCCTTTATTTTTGTACATTACTGAGGAGTTTGGGGACTTCTTTCTTTGAACACCGGCGTACACAGTGACATCATTGACCCGGGACGGAAGGGGGAACGTAACGTTACGTCTCTACGGTTGCACCTGTGGACATCAAGCATACACAGCAGGAGTATCACTTTCGGCAGCAGCCTGTTCCGTGATTGTGGAGTGGAGGATCAGAGGGCGACTCTAAAGGCAGCATAGCTCTCTATTAGGAGGATCATTGGCAAGTGAAAGGATTATACCACGGAGGGTAAGCTGAATCAAATAGCGACCCGGAAAGGAGTGAGTATCAGTATCCTGTCTTACACTTGCATCCTCTGTTTTTGACTGTCGCTTGCAACTTGTTTGCTTCTTGCTTTTTTGCCTCCATGTCAAGGCTGACTGTTAACAACTTCATGTAAAAACAGGAATATTGACTGTGTTTGCCCGAATCCCCTTCCATACTAACAAGCTCTGTATTTGAAACTGAGCAGTTTATTGCCCTGCAGCACTAACAAAAACTATTTTCTCTTGTTTTGCTTTATATATATATATATATATATATATATATATATATATACACACACACACACAGCCTTTTCTGTTCAAATACCTTGTCATACACCTTTTTAGCCCTTATATATATATATATATATATATATATATTTATTTATTTAACATTTATATGCACAATTTTAACAGCTAGTGTAGATATGAGTGTTCAATTTATTTTAACGTATTTATGTTGTGTTTGGTGCATATTATTTTTTTTTTTACACTTTATGCAAGGTCTCCACTCTCACAAATCCAAAGCGTGCTAAATTTGTTTGCGCTCAAGCAAATTCCTTTTCTTTCAGCTTGTAATATACGTGCAAGTTAGTGTGGGCACAATATTGGTTTTCACCCTCTGCGCTAACAATAGTGCGTCACTTGTAATCTAGCCCTAGGACTGTAAAAGAATTAAAAAATGCCTGGAACATATATAAGGCAATCCTGATGGGCCTTTTTGGTTTTATTTAACATCATATTCTATGTTTCTATGTCTTTATATCTGTAAAAAGCTGACTAGAAAATATCACATGAACATTCGACGTGTAAAAAAGGAAGATATTTTGCCTAATTTTTTATCTCATTAGAGTAGTGTGACCATTTAACCTTCGGCTTCTTTTTACTGCCATCTACATAGTGAGACAACAGCCAATCAGCATACTCATATATGCTCCTCTTACTTTACCTCTCAGCTGCCTTGGACACAGTTGACCACCCCCTCCTCCTACAGACCCTTAGCTCTTTTGACCTCTGTGACATTGCTCTTTCCTGGATTCATTCCTATCTTTCTCACAGGTCTTTTTCTGTGTCATTTGCCGGCGACTCCTCCTCTCCAATGCCTCTGTCTGTTGGAGTACCTCAAGAATCTGTTCTGGGTCATCTACTCTTCTCCATTTATACTTCTTTGCTGGGTAAACTTATCAACAGTTATGGCTTAAAATATTACCTCTATGCTGATGACACCCAGATCTACCTCTCCACCCCTGCTCTCTCTCCCTCTGTCCTTTCTCATGTCAGCTACTGCTTATCTAGTATTTCTTCCTGGATGGCCTCTCACCATTTAAAGATTAACATGTCCAAGACTGAGCTCCTTCTTATCCCCCCCTCAAGCTCTACGTCGACTTCTGACTTCTTTATCCTTGTTGGCTGCATCACCATTTTCCCATTGCCCCAAGTCTGCTGCCTCGGAGTTACACAAATCTATCTTTCGCCCCCATATCCAATCGCTTTCTACATCCTGCCTCAACCATCTCTGCAATATTTCCAAGATTCACATTTTCTTAACGCTAACACCACAAAGCTAATAATCCACTCCCTTGTTATTTTCCGACTTGAGTACTGCAATAACCTACTTACTGACCTTCCTCTTTCCCACCTCTCCCCCCTTCAATCCATCCTAAATGCCTCTGCCAGGCTGATCCACCTTTCCCGTCGATCTGTATCTGCTGCACCACTCTGCGAGTCCCTTCATTGGCTCCCCATTCACAGCAGAATTAAATTCAAAATTCTCACCCTTACATATAAAGCTCTCACCAATGCTGCTCCCCTCTACCTATCCTCTCTAATAAACAAGTATACTCCAGCCCGCCCACTAAGTTCCAAGAATGACCTGCACCTTGCATCCACGAATATCACCTCTTCTCATGCTAGACTGCAGGACTTCTGTCATGCAGCACCTACCCTCTGGAACACTCTCCCTCGTGCTGTCAGGCTTTGCCCTAATTGTTCTTTCTTTAAATGCTCCCTGAAGACTTTTCTGTTCAGGGAAGCCTACCACTCAACTAAATAATGAATTAATTTCACTTATCTAGCATTTCCCTCATCTAACTCTGCATTAACATCTTTCTCAACCTTGCAGTCCTCACCTGCTGTTTCTCAACCTCCTACCCGTTTAGATTTCCCACGGGAATAGGGCCCTCAATTCTTCCTCTACTGTATGTGTTTGTAAATTTTGTCCTGTCTCCCACAAGTCTTATATCATTGTTTTATTTAAATGAAGTGTACCCATGGGCAGTGCTGCAGAATATGTTGGTGCTTCATAAATAAAGTATAATAATAATAATAATCATCAGTGCTGAGTTCATACATTGCCTTACTGTGATTTTGTGGGATTACACCATAATCTCATAAGATTTCATAGTAAACTTACTTAAACACGGAAGGAAAACAAACGTGCCTGCACATGGCAGATGCTTATTTCTTGCAAGTTCCGGGACAAGCATCTTGATTGGTTGCTTACTTTTTCTCTACAATGATATGTGGCTACTAAGGAGATTTTGAGGTAAAATATATTTTTTATATAGATGGTGATGTGATATTTTCTAGTCAATTTTTGAGAGATATGCCACATCAATTTCAAGTGAGCAAGCATTTGGGTAACATATCCCTTTAATGTAATGTATGATACAAGTGATACAGTTGCATTACTTTCAAAATGAATTGAAACAGCTTTTACTTTACATTTTCTTCCTTCAAAAAACAAGATCAATATGTTTAAATGTGTTTTTTTTGTCATACGGAGGACAGAAATGTGTTTAAGGGACAGTCTACAATAGAATTTTTATTGTTTTAAAATATAGATAATCCCTTTATTACCCATTCCTCAGTTTTGCACAACCAACACAGTTATATTAATATACTTTTTACCTCTGTGATTACCTTGTATCTAAGCCTATTCTGACAGTCCCCTGATCACATGACAGTGACTATTTAAAATCTATTGAGTTGCATTTAGTACTGTGATGTGCTAACTCTTAAATAACTTCCCGGGCGTGAACACAATGTTATCTATATGGCCCACATGAACTATATGTCTCCTGTTGTGAAAAGCAAATACAAAAGCATTTGATTAAGAAGCTGTCAATAGAGCCTTTGAAACAGGCAGACATTGAGGGGCCCATTTATCAAAGGGCTTGCGGACCTGATCCGACACTGCGGATCAGGTCCGCAAGACCTCGCTAAATGCGGAGAGCAATACGCTCTCCGCATTTAACATTGCACCAGCAGCTCGCAAGAGCTGCTGGTGCAACGCTGCCCCCTGCTGACTCGCGGCCAATCGGCCGCCAGCAGGGAGCTGTCAATCAACCCGATCGTATTCGATCGGGTTGATTTCCGGCGATTCCTGTCCGCCTGCTCAGAGCAGGCGGACAGGGTTATGAAGCAGCGGTCTTTAGACCGCTGCTTCATAAGTTGTGTTTCTGGCGAGTCTGAAGACTCGCCAGAAACACGGCCCTTCAAGCTCCGTACGGAGCTTGATAAATGGGCCTGTTAGAGGTTTAAATGTTACAAGGTATATTAATTTAACAATATTGGTTGTGCAAAGCTGGGGAATGGGTAGTAAAGGCATTATCTATCTTTTTAAACAATAACATTTTTTATGTAAACTGTCCCTTTAAACAAAGTGTGCCTTTAACACGCCAATTATGGGCAAAACTGCTTTGAGCTCCCAAGATTTCAGATAGGTCACGTGTTTCTTTAAAGGGACAGTCAACACCAGAATTGTTGTTGTTTAAAAAGAATGATAATCCCTTTAATGGGAAACATATGAAAAATACATATGTCAGGGCTGTTTTAAGGGCTGTTTAAAGAAATGTTTTGTAAAAGAACCCTGACATATGTATTTTTCATATGTGTCCCTTTTTAAAGCGGCAATATGGTCAGCCTATTTATTACCCATTCTCCAGTTTTGCATAACCAACACTGTTGGTATCTAAGCCTCTGCAAACTGCCCACTTGTTTCAGTTGTTTTAGCCAATCAGTGCTCACTCCAGGGTAACTTCACGTGCAAGAGCTCAATGTTATCTATATGAAATGCATGAACTAATGCCCTCTAGTGGTCAAAATGCATTCAAATTAGAGGCAGTCTTCAAGGTCTAAGAAATTAGGATATGAACCTCCTAGGTTTAGCTTTCAACTAAGAATACCAACAGAACAAAGCAAAATTGATGATAAAAGTAAACTGTAAAGTTGTTTAAAATTACATTCCCTATTTAAATCATGAAAGTTTTTTGGGGACTTGACTGTCCCTTTAAGTTTAACCCTTATACAGTGTTCAACATTTCTCCGTTGTTTAGGGTGCTGTAAAACTATAAATAAAATCCATATATACAAATTGTGGCAACAATATTTTACATTACTTCTAAAATAAGACAAGTTCAACTTGTGATTAAATCAGAATGAGAGAAAAGGAAGTATATAACAGACAAATGTGTTTTTATAAAGTGGTCACAATTGTGTGTGTATTTCATTAGCATACAAATTCATTTGTCTTCTTCATACTCACCTCTCTCTATATATCATTTTTATTTCCATTTTCCATAATTTCATGAATGAGATTGTTACCCTGAAACATCCTTCTGATCCCATTGGTGTTTAGATATGTATAGATATTTATTGGAGTAAGAACTATTTGCAATATCTTTACGATATAGAGCTTGGCAGACTAAAAATCTGCTCAGAAGATTGAAAGGAAGTTTATAACTCTTATCTTCCACCATATTCTTTCTTGCTCTTTATCAAATAAAATTATATGATAACCTGTCAGGCTTTCATATGCTACATAAGAATTATTCAATATTTTTTCACCATCTTCTTTATGAGCTATGGAGATTTTCAGGAAAGACACAGTAGCAGTTCTCTCATGAGATAAACAACCAAATCTAAAAAAAAATCATGCTTTTGTCATAAATCTGTTTTTGTTTGTCTCTCTCATTCTCTTACCCTTTTTACCTTTCAGTGGTCTACATTCTATTCTATAAATAATAGAATCTTGCAGATGAGATCTTGTATTTGGTATATTGCACATAGCAGTCCCATTTTTTTTTTAAAAAAGTGCATTTTATTCCATATTGCATACTATGTAAACTGAGTCACGCTATGTCAGAGAAAAGGCTGATCAAAGGAATTCCTTGGCCGTGTTTGATGTTTTCTTCTTTTTTTTTACAGCTTTCAGCATATTGATAAAGCCTTTCACCTGTAGAGTTCTTGCAAATCTATCTTGCAATAGCTATGCTAGGGATAATTTCTTGAAATACATAAAATAAAGAAAGTATGAAAATGTCTGAAATCAGATAAAAAGCAATGTTTATGAACAAGATACAAATATAAGTTAAACATCACATTTTAATTTGCATTTATTTCAAATTGTGAGTTTCTATATTAAACCTTGCAGCGAGAAGGTTCATTAAAGGGACACTGATCCCACATTTTTTCTTTTGTGATTCAGATAGAGCATGACATTTTAAACAACTTTCTAAATGTCACGGATATCAGACGGCTAAGGCTACCCCCACACCCCTACAACCTCACCCCTGTTGTTTCTCAGTGGTTTTGGGCTCCTCAGAGCAACCACCATCTCTGGAGACTGTTACAGGTGCTGGGCAGAGGCCGGCGGCTCTCTGCCCTGTGGCCAGCGCTTCTGCTGGGGGGACTCCCTTGTCCAAGTCTATAAGCTCGGGGCCAGGCTGCTGATCTATATCTAGCAGCTTGTCATCTCTTATGCTCTGTTGCCACTCATCTGAGGCCAACCTCCATGATTCCCAGAGTGCTGCACCACAGCTCCGTGCAGACTCCGTGGCATGCTGCAAAACTTAGTCTAGCAGCCTCTTGTATGCCTTTTCCAGTTACCATTCTTGGAAAATAAGTGATACCATATCGGATACCAGCCAGGGTACCCCCGAGAGATCCAACATCTGCTCTCGGGAGAGGTAAATGTTCGTTGCTCTCAGTTTCACCCCACTCCCAAATTCTGGGTCTTCTATCAACTTTTCCAATAGTAACCCACTGCCGACTGCAGCTATGTAGCTGGTAAGTGACCACAGCCATTAGCCACCCCTGATGCCCGACAGCACCAGTACTCAGGGTCCCACCCTGTGGCAGACTCCAGCTACCCCGACTGAGTAGCTCTGCCAGAGGGTCCTTCCTTTGCCTGGAACAGGCTGCTATGTAGCCCAGGAAAGTGATTTCTATGTAGCCCAGGAAAGTGATTTTAGCTGGATCTCACCCAAATAACTAGACAGACTAGCCATCAGGTGAACAAGAACTGATTTTATTGAGAACACACACTCCTTTTATACACACATCTCATCTTGATAACACAAAGGACAATCCCACAATTTTCCCCCCATTCCCTCCCCTCCAGGCAGCCCGGCACCTCCATAGGAGCCATAGTCTCACATAATCCCAATATTTAGGCGTGGCGGTTTCGGGTGATCCCGGTGGAGTGTTGGCACTTTAAAGCTCTCGTTCCCCAGATGCCACAGTCCAAAAATCAGCATGATTCGTTACTGGGGACCAGAGTTACAGTCCATTGAATTTATGGGGTTAGGGGTGTCCAAAAACCCCAGTTCCCAAAGGAGCTCCCCCCTGATAATTGCCACAGCTTTTGGGGTTACCAATCCCCAAAAGAGGGGAGCTCTGGGGCAAAGGGCTGCTGGGGCGACCAGGGGTAAAGTTAGCTGGTGTCCTGGTGTCTTGTGGCTGACCAGGAGTTCCAGGAGCCTGGCCAGCCTGAGAGTGGTTAGGCGGGTGTCCGTTGTGAGGTGGTCGACCGGGAGTTCCAGGAGCCCGGCCAGCCTAGGAGGGTTTTCCTGGTCATAAACCAACTCTTCTCTGAACATAGAAACAAGCCAACACAAAGCAAACAAACAGCCTCCAGAGATGGTGGTTGCTCTGAGGAGCCCAAAACCATTGAGAAACAACAGGGGTGAGGTTGTAGGGGGGTGGGGGCTAGCCTTAGCCGTCTGATATCCGTGACACTAATTTACTCCTATTATCAAATTTTCTTCATTCTCTTGTCATCTTTATTTGAAATGCAAGAATGTAAGTTTAGATGCCGGCCCATTTTTGGTGAACAACCTGGGTTGTTGTTGCTGATTGGTGGATAAATTCATCCACCAATAAAAAGTGCTGTCCAGAGTTCTAAAATAATAAAAAAGCTTAGATGCCTTCTTTTTAAAATAATGATAGCAAGAGAACGAAGAAAAATTGAAAATAGGAGTAAATTAGAAAGTTGCTTAAAGCTACATGCTCTGTCTGAATGACGCAAGGAAAAATTTGAGTTCAGTGTCCCTTTAAGTAGAATACAGCCACTTCCTTAGGTAAAGCGAAACCCATCAGCCCCTTTCTTCAGTGAATACTGAAGGCTCTACATCTATAAGTATTCAACTGATCCCCCCCACGCCGATATCCCTGACTAAGCCACCAGCCTCCAATCCTGGATAGTCTCTGGTAATGTTCTCAGGTATGCTTCTATTAATGCATTCATTTTTTTGTGTCTCTCACTGCCATGCTTCTGTCAACATCCATAATCTTTTTTAAACAGTAGAAAAAATGGATCCATGAGGTTGATGACTGTGTTTCAGATGAATAAATTGTAACCACTGCAAGCATCAGAGAGAGAGAGGGGGGCAAGAAAGTTTATATCTCTCTTCATCTCACCATATTCTTATGGGATCTTTGTCGTTGATTATCAAATAAAATTGTAGAGAGATCTGTCAGACTTTTATTTACCATGCAATATGTGGTTACTTTTTCTCACCATTAATTAGAAATAACGAGAGCAGCAGAATAGTCACTTAGGCGGTATCAGACATATATAAGGCAAAAATTCTGACACAGGAGAGTAGTCTGGTCAGGCAGTAGTCATAAACATAACAGGAACTCAGATACCAGATCAGAAACTAAAAGTCAGAATTACAGAAGTCAGATGACAAGAATAGCGGGACCCTCAGGGGAAAAAGTGCAATAAAGGAGCCCCTAGAAATTATTCAGATGTAAATTTAAAGCAAACATGGCATAACACCCAATGAAAATGCCACAATCATTCAATGGGGAGACCCTGTAAAAACAAGATTTTATAAAATTAAAAGATGCATAAAGACGCCAATGTTCACAAAAAGTCCGGAACCAATGACAGCACATAAACTGCTTGACAGGAAGTTTGTGTCTATATTAGTGCATAATAGAAATGGTGAGATAGATTTTCTTAGATATTTTTTTTTAAAAACTTTTATTTATAACCAACAAAGGGTATAATAACACACATGGGGGTAGATTTATCAAAGCTTTAACTGATAATACGCTTGAATCCCGTGTCAAATTCAAAGTGAGATTGATCCGCCATAGTTAACAAAGCGCCAAGATCATCAAAGTTGAAACGTGTGGCGTAATATACACTCCCGTGATCTCAATCCAACGCAGATCGATGCTTGTGTCATTCCAGATGTTTCTAATTCACATTTGACTCAATTTGACCCTCTTCCCAATTTATCAAACATTCAACAGGCATGCTCGCGTCAATTCCGACGCAGCTTACCTATTGTTTAAACCACCACCCTTGAGGCCGCGAATGCCATAGAAATCAATAGGAGTCTGAAAACACAGAAAGACAATGAAGCATATTAGATAATAAAAGTAAATTGGAAACTTTATTAAAATTGGATATTCTTTATAAATCAAAGAATATTATTGCTCCAAATTTGGTGAAAAGTATTGCTCCAAATTTGGTGCACTAATTAGATATAGGGTTTCAAATGAAATAAATACATTAATACTTATGGATTATGTTACATCTTTGTCTCTCATTACAAAGCAAGGGGACAATATGCAAAGTATTGCTCCAAACTTGGTGCGAAGTATTGCTCCAAACCTCGTGCACTAGTAGATATAGAGATAAAAATTAAATAAATACATAACATTATATAGAAAACTTCCTTTTTTTTTTCTTTTCTTTTTTTTTTTTTATAAATCTATTTGCACCCTGTTTAAGGCATGTAATACAAGTCCCACTCTCTACTTCGTACCAAATTTGACGTAACACTTTTCGCACCAAACTTGACGCAATACTCCTAAACAGCCCACAAACTAGTGAAAGTTACCACCACTTTTGGTTGGGAAATGCATAATCACATGATTTATCAGCCAATCTGATATAAATATACATTTTTTATTTTATTTTTAAACATTTTATTTTGACATGTCAGTCATTTGAAAAATACATACAGTAACAATAATCCACAATTGGTACCAATCTGCTAATGAACATAGTCCTTGTTGCAAAGTCCTGCGGCATTTACCCAAAGTTAAAGGGATACTGAACCCAAATTTTTTCTTTAGTGATTCAGATAGAGAATGCAATTTTAAGCAACTTTCTAATTTACTCCTATTATCAATTTTTCTTCGTTCTCTTGCTATCTTTATTTGCAAAAGAAAGTTCAGGACCCTGGACAGCACTTTTTATTGGTGGATGAATTTATCCACCAATCAGCAAGAACAACCCAGGTTGTTCATAAAAAATGGGCCGGCATCTAAACTTACATTCTTGCTTTTCAAATAAAAATACCAAGAGAATGAAGAACATTTGATAATAGGAATAAATTAGAAAGTTTCTTAAAATTGCATGCTCTATCTGAATCACAAAAGAAAAAAGTTGGGTTCAGTGTCCCTTTAATGAAAGTCTTTCAAAAGTCTTCAGAGGTAAGTGTGCATTCTTGACATGTAATTTTTTTTTATTTTTTTTTGGAAACTGAGTTCAACAGTAGACACTGCACAACCAACATGTGCAGTTTCTTAGAAAAGTGTCTCAGACAAAGACATTATTAGCTGTCTTAAACAATTTCTAAATTAGCTTAAGTAAACTTTAAGCCAACTTAAACTGTACAAACTAGACAAACTAAACAAAATAAAACAAGACAAAACAAAGCTGTGAGAGATCGTCGGATCCAACAGATATCAGTGTAATCATTAGGTATCAGTCATCCACCATTTACTCACTCCAGATATCCCACTCACCACTCAAATTTGCCTCCAGCATGTACAACGTGTTCTTAAAGGGTGCTAAGAGTTGTTTTTTAAGTGGGAGGTCTAAGCTTTCCAAATAAAATTTCCACTTAGCCAAGAAACGTGGGGTTCTCAAGGTTATATCGGACATGGGGGCCTATCTATCAAGCTCCGTACGGAGCTTGAGGGCTCGTGTTTCTGGCGAGCCTTCAGACTCAACAGAAACACCAGTTATGAAGCAGTGGTCTAAAGACCGTTGCTCCATAACCCTGTCTGCCTGCTCTGGTGAGGCGGACAGGAATCGCCTGAAATCCAACCCGATCAAGTACGATCGGGTTGATTGACACCTCCCTGCTGGCGGCCGATTGGCCGTGAGTCTGCAGGGGGCGGCGTTGCACCAGCAGCTCACAAGAGCTGCTGGTGCAATGCTGAATACGGAGAGCGTATTGCTCTCCTCATTCAGTGATGTCTGTCGGACCTGATCCGCACTGTCGGATCAGGTCCAACAGACATTTCATAAATAGGCCTCATGGTGTCATGCTGTTCATACATTACATACTTCAGTAACATGTGTTTCAAAAGTGACACAGATGGAGCACCCCTGTTCATCCATTTACAAAATATACATTTTCTAGCGAGAAGTACACAGATAATTAACATTTTTTGGTTACATTTGTTATCTGGTTGTATATCAAAAAACAGCACATTATGCAAAGTGAGTGAGATAGATTGACCCAAAAGTTTTGAGACTCAAAAAGAGACACAGCTTCAGTATCTACAAACCTTGGGGCAGTACCACAAATAATGTAGAAAATTGGGATCTGGAAAAGAGCATTTGCCACAAACATTAGAGAAGTACCTCCTCCATTTACTCAGTCTACTTGGTGTGAGGTAATCCTTGTATATGACCCTAATTTGGGCTTCCCTGAGATCTGCTACCAGAGTGTGCAGTCCAAGTCAGCTTCAGACTGGAATATATTGCATCTGCTGAGTGTATGCGTGTTGTGTCTTTGTTCCAAATACGTAGCAAACCTTGCTGCAACCTGATATACCTAGACTGAATCAGCAACTCATATATTGGGGAGATGGCAACGTTATTTATTTTAAATCTAGAGTGAACTATTTTCAATGGTGTAGCATTCCAAAATGTAGCATCATTTTTTAAGATCTGACTGACATAGTGGCGCAACTGAAAGTAAGCAAATCTGTGACTTGGAGTGATAGAGTATCTCCTACATAGTGTGTCAAACGGCAAAACTGTTTTGCTAGACGTGTCTAAAAGTGCGCCAATGTTATTGATTCCTATACTCTCCCACTGTCATGTATCTATGCCTTTAAGAAGAACACCTGTATCTATAGCTTTAAGAAGAACACCTTCCTTTACCACCATCTGCTATTTAAGGATGTCATATCCTCCTAATCAGTGCTTAGTAATTGTGTTTCTTAGTTACTCCTGTAGCTGTTCACTTTAGCTCTCTCAGACATTTTTCATTCTCTTATTTAGTAAGAGTATGAAACCTCACCTACCTTTCCATAAAGGTTTAACTACTTTAGTCTTTCACTCTTTGCAACATGGAACAAACTCTGCAATAATAACTATTCATATGGATTGTAAACTTGTAGCACTGGATCTCCAAATTGTTTGTTACTCCGTTCATCGCTACTATCTGTCGTCAGTCAGCCTCGCTCTGGAGTGAATCATTTCACACTGCTGCAGCTCCTCTCTCTGCTTCGCAAGACGCTACACAGATCCATACGCAAGTATTTACTTGATGATAAGAGATGTATTGTATCTGATATACTCATATCTAATACACACTTTCTACATGAGGATTAACAACATATGATATATCTTGTAATATTTGACCTACGTTATTCAACAGAACTTGTACATCTATGAACTGATAAATTAACAAACACTACGAACTGCATCCTATGATAATCCTTGTAAATATATGAACTGTTTCAGATGATATATCTTGTAAATATGAACTACCACTTATAATGAATGCATCTATTATATGAACTGCAATCAAGTCAGTGTTTCTAAAATCATTCTTATAGAATACTTCTAGAGAACATTTATATCACTCATACAAATAATTATTGGAAGGCTTGTGAGAATTGTCAGATTGAAGTTAAAGTATTTAATAACTATTGCCACCCTGCAATATGCTCTCATACTAACTAATCCCTATTCAGGTGGGGTCATTCTCTTAATTAAAACTAAATTGCTTTTCCCTATTCCAGTTCACTCACTTACCATAGTGGACTGATTGAAGTTGAAACGCTACTAAACTAACAATTGTTGTTAAAGCATTACACCCATCCACCCAAGAAAAACTGGGTATATCAAACCTGGCAGATATCTAGGGTTCCCACATATGGGCAGGTATCTAGATTGTGAAGGATCCTTCCCCAAGTTTCTATGTATTAGCTATGGGTGTGATTTGATCTGGCTTTGTACCAGAGGCATGAGGAATAAAAGCCAGCTAAATCTGAGGTAGAAAAGGGTTTTCCATTTATGCAGGGGTAAAATGCTGCGTGCTTAAGCAGCCCAATTATAGTATGTAATATTAGGGAGGCCCAAACCTCCCTTCATATAGGGTAGATATAGTTTAGCTAGACTGATCCTCGGTTTCTCCCCCTTCCACAGGAAATTACGGAACGTGCACTGCAGAGCTGTTGTGTCTCTATGCCTCAAGAGGACGGGGAGCATTTGCAGAGGGTAAAGCATTCTGGGCAGTATGCTAATTTTAATTATGTGCACTCTCCCCATCAACGAAAGGGGCAGATGACTTGCCATTTGTTTAAGTCACTTTTGATATTACGTATTATCGGAGTAAGGTTGTGTTCATACCATTTGTTAGGATCAGCTGCAATGTGAATCCCTAGGTAAGTTAGATAGTTATCAACCGCACAGAATGGGACAGAGAATGACCTTTCTCCTCCGACATCGAAGCCATAAAATCTCTGACTTGCCCACGTTCACCCTATAACCCGAGAACTCCCCAAACATCTGAATGGCCTCTAATATTTTAGGTATATAGGTTTCAGGGTCCGAGACAAACAACAACATGTGATCGGCATAAAGGGTGATATTCATCTTGTTAGAATGTATTTCAACCCCATGGAAGATATTTCTCAAGTACAATGCTAGGGGCTCAAGAGCCAGATTAAATAAGAGTGGGCATAAGGGATATCCCTGCCAGGTGCCTCTATGTAGTGTCACAGAAGGGGAGTAGTGGTTATTAATCAATAGGTATGCAACAGGACTGTTATATATATTTTTAGCAAAGTCAAGGAAACATCCACCTATTCCAAAGTTTCCCATGGAATGGAACATATGGTTCCACTCTACTTTGTCGAAGGCCTTCTCTGCGTCCAATGACAACAGGAAGGCCTCTGGTAAGTCCTGTCCCCCTCCCTCCATGCCTGCCAGCCAATAATGGGCGACGGCATGGAGTACCTGTCTAATATTAGTTACAGACGTACGCCCCACTGTAAATCCAGTCTGGTCCAGGTGCAGCAATGTGGGTAATAAAAATTTAAGACGATTGGCTAAGAGTTTCATTAGTACCTTATAATTGGCATTAAGGGGGGAAATAAGCCTATAGGAGTCAGTTAGTGTGGGGTCCCTTCCTGATTTATGAATTACCAAAATGTTGGTTGCTGAGAAATTAACTGAGGGCCTCTGTGAGTGGGTGAAGTAAGTATGAAACAAATGAGTTAATGTGGGGGTGTTCTGATCAATGAGCATACAATAAAATTCTGTAGGAAGCCCATTTGGGCCTGGGGCCTTCCCCAAAGCTAAGGATCATATCGTAAACTGCAACTCCTCCGGTGTTATTGGAGCATTAAGTTTCTCACCTTGGTCAGGGGAGAGCCTGGGCAAAACAACTCTCTTCCAGAAGTTATCTCGTGCCTCTAGATTGGGAGGTTGTGCTGTGTATAGATTTGCATAGAATTCTGTAAATTCCGCCACTATGTCAGCAGTATTATGCGTTAAGGATCCCCCTCTCTTAATAACTGGGATACCCCTATTGGCCTGTTTGATCTTAATTAATGAGGCAAAATATTTGCCCGTTCTATTCCCGTGTCTCAAAAATCTGCCCTGTTTCCTATTGTCCGGGTGTATGGTGTTTTGTAGAAGAAACGTGTCCCTCTCCTACCTCCTTTTAAAATTCTCAAGTCTATTTGGTGTATTTGGGGATTGCCGATAGTTTACATAGGCCCTTTTCAGTTCATCATTGTATTGCCTTTCCCGGCTGTCTAGTAATTCTTTCTTTTTGGTAAGGTGAGCTATGATGTCCCCTCTTAAAACTGAATTAGCTGTCTCCCAGTAGAGTTCTGGGGTATGTTTGTGTGTTATGTTGTTATTTGCCATATCATCCCATTGTCTCACAAGGTATACCCGGAAGTCTGGGGAGGTGAGAAGATAGGAGGGAAATCAGAACATTCTTTTGTTAGAAGGACTAGGAGTGGGGAATAGTCTCATAGAAACAGGGGCGTGGTCCGATATAGTTATGTTGTGTATCTCAGTTTCAGTAATAAGAAATTCTAGTGAAGTGTGTTGTATGCTCTAGAGGATGTATAGCATGTATAATCTCGTTCTATAGGGTTTTGCCTTCTCCAGATATCCTGGATGCCCAGAATAGAATATAGAGTGTGAAAAATTTCCTGTGCATACATGCTAGAAGTGTGGGGTTTGCGAAGTTACATGGGGCCTCTCTGGGTCTCTGAACCTATCAAGTATCGGATTAGGAGTCATATTATAATCCCCAGCAAGAATAATTCTAGTATCCAAGAAAGGGACTAAAGTTTGGATTAGTGTTCGCCAAAAACCTGGGCTACGTTGATTGGGGCCATAAACATTGCATATAGTATACCAGTGGTCATGCCATTTCAGTTTGAGTATCACAAATCTGCCATTTGGGTCTATAATCTTGTCCCCAGTCTCACATTTAAAATCCTTGTGCAACAGCAATGCTGTTGGAGTTATTGTAAGGGGCGCAATGGATTTCAGATATCCAATTTGTTTTAAGTTTTTCATGCTCACTAGCGTTCAGGTGGGTCTCCTGTAACAGCATGATGTCTGCACAGGATTTTTTAAGATATGTCAGGATTGTTTTTCTTTTGATGGGGGAATTTATTCCCCCAACATTCCAGGATAATATTTTAGCCGTCATCAGGACGTAATAAACAGGAGTGCTCTGCAAAGTACAATAGCTCAGAACGACGAACTTTCTCTGGCAGTCCAACCAGCCTGACAATGTTCCTGTGAGAGCGATTCTCCAAATCAACAATCTTCTGGTGCAGGAAAATATTTTGCTGAATCAGCTCCTTCAGCTGGGTGGAAGCAGAATTGTGACTATCCTCCAGATCACTGTCAATCTGGAATTAAACTGTTTTACTTCAGTAGTAAGGAAATCAATGCCTTTTTGTAGGTTATCTAATTTAGCTAGGATCAGGGTAGCCACTTGCTGCTCCGCTGGTTGTAATGGGGCCTCTGTGTGGGTATTATCATTTACCCCAGTTAGGGAGTGCACTGTAGCTTCAGGGGTCCACTTAGCTCTTCTCTCTTGTGGCTTATTCCTTTGCGACACCCGTTGTGAGGTCAAGAACCTGTCCATTAGTAATTACAAAAATGGTAAGGACTGATAACAGCTGAGGGTCAAGGACACACAACACAGTTGTCACTACTTCCGTATGCTGTACTTCTGTGGTATTGGTCATGCAAAATTTCACAGACCACAGTCCCAAAATATTTTAAACGACCAGCCAAATGTATATCTTCAGTCTTTGGGCTACTCAACACGTATGTCTTTAGTTATGTAACAGTAAAGTCTCAACCTCAAACTAGGCACTTGCCGCTTGTGCTATCCCCCCTATCAGGTCTTTATCCCAGGGCGTTCACCACATATGGGAGCAAACTGTCGTCTGCTACTTTTGTAGCACAATTATAGATGTGAGACCTGTGGTATAAGTTGTCTGTAACTAGATGTAATGGTGTACCCAGGTTCATTTAGGCTATTCATCTGCATTGCCAAATGTTGTCTCTTTTCCAGCCCACTTGGCAGCCATGCAATCCAGAAGGTTGTAGCCAAAGCTTCCGTTCCCAGCAGGAGCGATTTAAAAGTCGTGGTAGATATCACCCCCGGCAACAGACTTCCCTCCTGCCTCATGGCACCTGTTGCCTGGGGTCTAATATTCTGTCCATTAGAGCAGGCAGGCCCCTGTCTTGCCAAGACGGCACCTAGGTGACTGTGCCGCGATCTTGTGTAGGCTCCCTGGGGCAGGGCAATGAAGCCGCTCTTCAAGCTACTCTGACCAGCTGGTTCAGCAAGGCAATCCAGCAAGGTTTGCGCATGGGAGAGCGGGTGGTAAACAAATTTTGCGTCCAGATAAATGCATTGAACATGGAGCTCCCTGCCCCTGCTTCCACCCACTAGCTCTGCCTCCTGGAAGTCTGCCTTAAATATACATTTTATACTATCACTAACAATTCAAATTGCTCGATACTTGTGTCATTGATCACTCATCAGAACTTGTAAGTGCCATTTGTTACATTGTATATTATACTTTGAAAGTATGTATATGTGAAATTAGTATTAAAGTTAAACATTGATGATGACATTAGGACACACAGTGTATTACTTTAGACAATGATTTTAAAATTTCTAAATTATGTTTGATTCAATATAATCTTAAGCTGATAGCTCAAAGGGATAGTTTATCTAACATTAAACTGTAATGATTTAGATACAGCAGAAATTAAAATCACCTCTTTACTGTCATGCTATTTTCATTCGGCTAGATTACGAGTTCTGCGTTAGCCTTAAAAAGCAGCGTTGAGAGGTTTCAACGCTGCTTTTTAACGCCCGCTGGTATTACAAGTCTGACAGGTACAGGTGTACCGCTCACTTTTCTTCTTTGACTAAAGGCTACCGCAAATCCCCTTATGTCAATTGCGTATCCTATCTTTTCAATGGGATTTGCCTAATGCCGGTATTACCAGTCTTGGAAGAAGTGAGCGGTAGACCCTCTCCTGTCAAGACTCCTACCGCATTTAAAAGTCAATAGTTAAGAGTTTTATGGGCTAACGCCATAACATAAAACTCTTAACTAAAGTGCTACAAAGTACACTAACACCCATAAACTACCTATAAACCCCTAAACCGAGCCCCCCCCCCACATCGCAAACACTATAATAAAAAATTTAACCCCTAATCTGCCGACCGGACATCGCCGCCACTTTAATAAATGTATTAACCCCTAAACCGCTGCACTCCCGCCTTGCAAACACTAGTTACATTTTGATAACCCCTAATCTGCTGTCCCTAACATCACCGACACCTACCTACATTTATTAACCCCTAATCTGCCACCCACAACGTCGCCGCTACTATATTAAATGTATTAACCCTTAAACCTAAGTATAACCCTTAACCTAACCCCCCTAATTTAAATATAATTTAAATAAATCTAAATTAAATTACTTATATTAACTAAATTATTCCTATTTAAAACTAAATACTTACCTATAAAATAAACCCTAATATAGCTACAATATAACTAATAGTTACATTGTAGCTATTTTAGGATTTATTTTTATTTTACAGGCAACTTTGTATTTATTTTAACTAGGTACAATAGTTATTAAATAGTTATTAACTATTTAATAACTACCTGGCGGCAGATTAGGGGTTAATAAGTGTAAGATTAGGGGTGTTTAGACTCGGGGTTCATGTTAGGGTGTGCAGACATAAAAAGTATTTCCCCATAGGAAACAATGGGGCTGCGTTAGAAGCTGGATGCTGCTTTTTTGCAGGTGTTAGACTTTTTTTCAGCCGGCTCAGCCCCATTGTTTCCTATGGGGAAATCATGCACGAGCACGTTTAGCCAGCTCACCGCTGACTTAAGCAATGCTGGTATCGAGGTGAGATGTGGAGCTAAATTTTGCTCAACGCTCACCTAATGCAGCCATTCAGAAAACTCGTAATACCAGCGTTGTTTTAAGTGAGCGCTGAAAAATAAAGGCTCGTTAGCACCGCACGGCTTTACCGACAAAACTCGTAATCTAGCCGAGTGTTTTTCTTCCTTCTCTTAAGGAAGAAAAAGCAGTGTTGAGAGGTTTCAACGCTGATTTTTTAACGCCCGCTGGTATTACAAGTCTGACAGGTACAGGTGTACCACTCACCTGTACCTGTCATTTTCATTAAGAGATGTCATCTTATATGACAGCCTATTTTATAACACCTGTGTAGGGGTGCTGTTTAAAACTAGACTGCAATCAGGAGGGGTTACACAGGTGCAGAGATAAAACTGGCCCAGCTCTTAAAATATCCATTTGCAAATAAATACAATAGGAGTATTGTATAAAATTTGGTGCAAGAAGTGTTGCGTCAAATTTGGTGCGAGAAGTGTTGCGTCAAATTTGGTGCGAAGTGGAGAGTGGAACTTGTATTACATGCCTTAAACATGGTGCAAGTAGATTTATTTAAAAAAAAAAGGGAAGTTACCTATATTATGTTATGTATTTATTTCATTTTTATCACTATATCTACTAGTGCACCAAGTTTGGAGCAATACTTTGCACCAAGTTTGGAGCAGTATTTTGCACCAAATTTGGAGCAATAATATTGTCCTCTTGCTTTGTAATGAGAGACAAAGATGTAACATAATCCATAAGTAGTAATGTATTTCATTTTTATCCCTATATCTACTAGTGCACCAAATTTGGAGCAATACTTTCACACCAAATTTGGAGCAATAATATTGTTTGATTTAGAAAGATTATACAATTTTAATAAAGTTTAACACTTGACGCGCGTGTTTTTGACAAACCTTTTAATAAATAAGGTCGTCGTATGTAGATTTGCGGCAGCGATGTCTGACGAGCATATTGACTCCAGCGAATGTGTTGAGATTGACACAATGATAAATAGGCCCCATTGTGTCCTTTACACACCACACAGGGTGTATTGATGAAACAAACAGGATTGTTGAGACTTTAGGAAAAAGCCATATACATAGACAAATATAATAGAATGTAGACTTCTCAGATGTGATTATTATTTTAAGAATCTTCTATGAGCTGGTAAACCAGTGACTATGTATGTGTCTATTTACCACAATGTTGGGTTTTTCATTATTATATAAGTAAACTAAACAAAATAAACTCAAATAAACTAAACAAATAATACAGTGCAAATAATGGGTACACTGTAGGAATTCTTAGGTTCACCTTGTCATTCCAGGGGGGTATAGGAGTGATTTAACTTAAAGGGATAGTCAACACCAGAATTCTTATTGTTTAAAAAGATAGATAATTCCTTTGTTACTCATTCTCCAGTTTTGCATAACTGACACAGTTATAATTATACACATTTTACCTCTGTAATTACCTTGTATCTAAGCCTCTGCAGACTGCCCCCTTATTTCAGTTCTTTTGACAGACTTGCATTTTGCATCATGTGTGTGTGCGCTCAATGTTATCTATATGAAACACATGAACTAACTCCCTCCAGTGGTGAAAAACCATTCACATTAGAGGTGGCCTTCAAGGTCTAAGAAATTAGCATATGAACCTCCTAGATTTATCTTTCAACTACTAATACCAAGAGAACAAAGCAAAATTGGTGATAAAAGTAAATTGGAAAGTTGTTTAAATTACATGCCCTATTTGAATTATGATAGTATTTTTTGGACTTGATTGTCTCTTTAAAGAGTATTAAGAATATAATAAAACTAGTCCAATTGGCAAGGTCTTGAGTAGGTAGAAGAAGTTGCTTAAAGATGCTGGGTGTGTATAGTTGTCCCAAGTCCTGGTGCAAACAGCTTAACTAGATCTCTAGGAGAGCGATCACAATCTTTCATAGGCGCAACATGTCAAACCTGTGAAGCCTTTGTGAGAAGTAATATACTTAAGTTAGAATTTCCACTAACAAGTTAAGATATTGAAAGTGGAATAACCGTCAAATAGAAGTGGAGTATGCAAGTAAAAAAAGTTCCTCTTACTATGTGGTAGGGTGTTTTGCTTTGGTTTGAGTGTCAATAGATTACTACCAGGGTATATTGCCTAGAATCCAACAAACTCTGTCTCCTTAATCCTGCGCCCTATATTCATTCAGTTAACCCAGATTAATCTTTTAATAAGGTGAATAATAATACTCGGTTGGTATTAAAATTGGGTAGTATTGTATAGAAAAAGTATTGTGCAAATTATGGCACGTGGTTATGGCCTAGAAGAGTCAATGAATTGTGTTATATAAATTTATATAGCATGTCTGATATCACAATTTTCTTGGGTATCGTGCCCTAGTAGAGTTTTGAAGTAATTTGCGAATGAAGCGCTTAGCCCCAGGTGGTAGTTATAGTGAGGGCAAAATTGAATGATACAAACAATTTTCAAACATCCAGTACAATAAATGAATAGTGTAAAATGGAAGTTTTGCCAAATTAAAGGAATGTGTATATAAACCAGCAATTCAATTTTATAATCACAATTATTTGTATACTGACAAAAAAATTCTGCCGCTTTGAAAATAATAATTATGTATGCCATTATAAATTGACTACATACCATTTTTAGCCTATGTAAAAGAGCCGAGGCAAACATAAATAAAAAAAAAATAATAAATACAACAAAAGAATATATTAATAATAACTAAAACAGCAGCTATCTAGAAAAAAGAAAAACTGTGTACGTTGTAACGTAAAAGGGCTTCTAATAATTATGCAGAGATATTTAATTACGACATTAACTTTTACCACAAAGCTTTAGAGAGTCTTTGGGGTCAGTATAATTAAGGTATCTACAGTATATAAGCATAGCGTTAGAGCAAGTATTGTGGAAGCTGTGGTGCCTGTAGAGTCAAATCAAATTTGTGTTTTAAGCTCTATAGTGGGTCGCCTCTAATGAAATTGACATAGATAAAAAAACTGACCAGTAGTGGTTTTATCCATATTGACAGTTAGCCGATGCCCATTGTTTTGTAAATGTACCGTAGAGTGTCCTCCATGTTGGGGCTAAGGCTGTAAGCATTTGCAAACGGCACTGCTTCGGCCATGTGTGCTAGCTGAATCACCATTAATGTTGATCCTCTGAATGATACGTCGCCATAAATCTGGCATATAGTATGGGAGAGTGTGGTCTTCAATGACTGTTGAGAGTAAAAATAAGTGCCAGGATCGCGTTGCAATGTAGGTATATTGCCTGTTATCAATTTGCTTGGTATTAACACTATGGGGCCCATTTATCAAGCTCCGGATGGAGCTTGAGGGCCCGTGTTTTTGGTGAGCCTGCAGGCTCGCTAGAAACGCCAGTTATGAAGCAGCGGTCTAAAGACCGCTGCTCCATAACCTGTCCACCTGCTCTGAGCAGGCGGACAGACATCGCCGCAATTCAACCCGATCGAATACGATCGAGTTGATTGACACCCCCCCTGCTGGTGGCTGATTGGGCGCAAATATGGAGGGGGCGGCGTTGTACCAGCAGCTCACAAGAGCTGCTGGTGCAATGCTGAATATGGAGAGCGTATTGCTCTCCGCATTCAGCAAGGTCTGTTGGACCTGATCGCACTGTCGGATCAGGTCTGACAGACCTTTGTTAAATAGGCCCCTATATCTCCCGTATCTGCGATGATCTCTTCTTCTCTGTTTTGTGGTGTGGGGCAGTGATCCAATAAGCCGGTATCCGGTAATATTGAATTATGCAGCTCTGCCCATGTCTGCCGTTGCTGCAGTCTCTCACTCTGCTCTGGTTGATGCTTCTCTGGAACCATGTAAACACTGCTACGGGATGAATCTGCTGATAGTTGGCGCCATTTTAAGGAAAGATGCAGGGGGTTCCCGATTTGAGTTTTGGTCAGCAATTGTTTTAATGTGAGTACCAGCTAATCCAACACCGGTAGTAGTAGATCCTTGAGGGAAATTATCATGTCTTGGGTTCAGGGTTCCTTTTCGGTGGGAAAGGTATCAATTTTAGTTAATATTCCCAAATTTGCTGTGTACAATGTGCTATGCTGCAGCCAGTACTCCTCCTGATTTAGAGATTTAATCTAGGGATTTAAGCAGAGCCCCTCAAACTTGTGGCCATCTTTAAACGCCACCCACCGGAAGTTAGATATTTATTTTTAATAGAGACCCAGTAGATTTAATGGGGCATATGGGGCATATTTATCAAGCTCCATATGGAGCTTGATGCCCGGTGTTTCCGGTGAGCCTTCAGGATCACCGGAAAACAGAAGTTATGAAGCAGCAGTCTAAAGACCGCTGCTCCGTAACCTGTCTGTCTGCTCTGAGGCAGCGGACAGAAATCAACCCGATCAAATGCGATCAGGATGATTGACACCCCTGCTAGCGACCGATTGGCCACGAATCTGCAGGGGGCGGTATTGCACCAGCAGTTCACATGATGTGCAGTTGACATGATCCGCTATATTGGATCATGTCCGCTCGTACAATCATATATATGCCCTAATATTGGGTACCATCTGTAGGTAGCTATAATGCCCCAATAAGTACAAAACTTTACGTGGAATATGAGTTGTGTATGCAATGCACACTATGTTGCCATCTTTTATCATGAATTAGCAAACAAAAAAGAAAGCCATTTGTTATTTTCACTTCTTTGATTACTATGTAATGTTCTTTATACAACGCGCCTAATATAGTTATTGTGATGTAACACTGATTTTGTTTCCCTAGTGTTTGTTTGATGACTTTGGCATGAGTAAGAAGTCATTTCTGATTTTACCTTTGCACTATGTTTACAACAATTCATTTTTCATAAATAGAAAAATACAGATTTATAAATCTAAGATCCTGTGTTTTTTTCCTATCTCTGCCAAGTCACTGATTGAGGATCAGCATTTATTTCAGTTTGGCCAAATGGGGACGGAAGAGTTTAAATGCTGCGCCATTCTGTTATATAACCTGGCTTGGCCCACTGACCAGCATCTTTAATCCTTACCTTTACTGAACTCTGATGTTCTGACGTCACCATTAGTGTGGAAGGATCAAGATGTCTAGACTCAGAGATGCCTTAATCAGACCCAAATATGGTTACATAAGTACCTTTCCTGCAGCCTCATTGCTCTTAACCTTGAGATTTAACTTCCTGTCAATATTACAAAACATAAAGGGACATAAATGGCATCCTGTAATTTGTTAAATCATGAAAATGTTCCATTATTTACATTTAAAGTTGACAACTTGTTTTGAAGAAAGTAAAGGAGACTAATTAATTGACAAATTTGATGTATATAGAAGTTATTGAACAAAAAAAAACTTTATTTTACAATTTGATACGGTTTGGTACAACAAATTTCTATATACAAATCATCTTCATTCACACAGTTTAGCTTAATACAGTCAACAACTTTCTGCAAACCTGCAAATTCTATTTCTCCTTTAAGCCACCGTGGGAAGTAAATGAACTGC
The DNA here is from genome assembly GCF_027579735.1 of Bombina bombina. NCBI lineage: Eukaryota > Metazoa > Chordata > Amphibia > Anura > Bombinatoridae > Bombina > Bombina bombina. Next base: position 307,371,031 of record NC_069499.1, on the reverse strand, counting down.
AGATACATCAAAAACATGAACTAAATAAGAGAACAAGAGTACAGTATTAAATGTTTGAAAAGAGGTTTTAAACTTTGTACAGGAGAGCAGATAAATAAGGGAGCCTGGGAGACTGCAAAACAAGTTTGGGCAAATTAGGGAGATCCCTGGAAATAAGGAAGAGTTATTTAGATTGTAAGCTCTGTAGGTGCAGGGCCCTGTAATGCTTCTATCCCAGTCTGCCTTTAATTATTTTACCTCCTGTGTTGCAACAAGGAATCTGTTGACTAATTACAAATAATGATGATAATAATAAATAATATGAATTATATGTTAAACCCCATACAGGGAAAGTGCATATTGCAGATTCTAAGCAGGAAACCACTGATGAACCAATTGGAAATGGCTGTGAAATGTACCACCAGTGATTTCCTGCTTGGGTTCTGCAATGCTTGTTTAACCCTTTTGCACCTTAGAGTATATTATTTTTTTATTTCTCCCTTTAAAATATTTTTGTTTCTAACATTATTAATCAGATTACTTTAACTCATCATATGCTGTATATGGATAGCTATATATATTTGTTTTCAAAAGTTGTATCAGGGGTGTAAGGTTAAATATTATACACAGTATAACAGTAAACACCTTGCCACTATAATACATTACTATTGTATTGTATTGCTATATGATAACATATCAGCCAAGTCTTAACATTTTTCAAACTAATTAACATCTTTTTTACTGCAATGATTTTTAAATAATACAAATAAATATAAAAGATTGCGTAATTAAAAATTGCTAAGCTCTTTCCATTGTTCTTTACTCCTTAAAGTGAAAGTCAAGCCTAGGAAATGCTAGGATTGACCATTAAAACAAATAAAGGGGACTTTTATTCATGAACTATAAAATACTTCATGCAGAAAGCTCCTTTACTTGTTTCAAGCGTTCACTGTTCTGAGCTACTAAGGCAGCCCACGGCAGAACGATGTTTTGCTAGAAAGGTGACGTTTTCACCTCTAAACCAATAGCCGTGTAGGAAATCTGGCTTGCAGCCCTTGTGCTAAATCCACAACTAAGATTTTAATCCACTCTCTCATCCTTTCCTGTCTCGAATATTGCAACTCTGTCCTCTCTGGTCACACTAGCTGCCGCCTAGATCCTTTACAATCCATAATGAATACCTCTGCCAGACTCATCTTCCTTACTCATCGGTCTTTATCTGCTGCACCTCTCTGCCAATCCCTTCACTGGCTTTCTCTTGCCTCCAGGATTAAACACAAAATGTTGACATCACTGCTCCCCCTATATCTCAGACCTTGTCTCCAGATACTCTCCCTCCCGTCCCCTTCACTCTGCTCACAACCTCCTACTCTCCTCCTATCTTGTTACCTCCACAAATTCCCATTTACAGGACTTCCCCAGACTGGCTCCCATCTTGTGGAACTCTCTGCTTCGCTCCACAAGACTCTCCCCTAGTTTTGAAAACTTCAAGCACTCTATAAAGACTTCAGGGATGCATACAACCTACACTAACCTTTCCTAATCCCAGTTCCTCTCCTCCATTGCTATCCCCTTGAACCCCCTTAGCATGTAAGCCTAAGAGGCCAACTATTTGCAGGACACCTTCATAAGAGCTGACTACAACAGTGCAACTCTCGGCAGGACCCTCTATCCATTTGATCACCTTGTATATCATGCCTATGTTTATAGCGCTGCGGAATCTGTTGGTGCTTTACAAATAAATGATAATAATAAATAATAATAATAGGTACTGTGGAGAACCGCATTAGAAATAGTTATGTTTTTGAACTTGTGTCATGTTCACATTTATTTCTGATGGAGTACTTTCTGATTCTATTAGGCCTATCATTGGCTAGATTCATATGCCAAATATAGGATGTAAAATTGACCCACAAAGAACGAAAATTGTATTAACAATTTGAATGTGTTACGGTTATATAGGGTCATTATTATTACAAAGTTAAAGTAAAAATGTATTGTGGTAACATACCAAAATTAATGTGTAAATTTGCCCCATCTAAAACACAAATGTAATAGATTACTTGAAGAGGGCATTAACTACAACCTAAAAAAAACATGGGCTCGAAATGATAAATCAAGAGGACTTTTTTTCGGGTAGAGAAATTCATCATAATCCGCCCCAGCTTGCCTTCCAAACAGCGCAAATTATTATGTGCAAATTTTTTGATAAATTTGTGTGCACCGTTGCGCCTCTCTAAAGGCGAGCTGCAGAGAACTTGGAGGAGAATACAAAAAGAGAGAATTCTCCTAGCTCTTGATAAATCTAGCCCTATGTGCATATCAATTTTGTCTGGTGTGTCCCAGAAGGGAATGTATGCTTGCCTTATTAGTTGCTCTGTATTCTAGGGTCTGAAATGTAGCGTTGTATTTTTTTAGTGGTAGTGGAACAAACTCCATTATTAGGCAAATTTGTTTAACTCATCTAAGGGAAATCATTTTTTCCACATGGATAATATTATATAGTTATAATGGTTTATTTAACTGTAAGTGATCAGTGAGGTCCTCTACTTAATACATCTAAAAGTTTGATTAGATTGTGACCTGCATATATCTTACAATTTATGTACACAAATGATTACATCACTTGATAATCTATGATCTCTTTTTATTATAAAATTACACACATTCTGACTAGTTATTAGATTCATTTTCTCAGCTTTAATAGTGATTTGTGTGTTTGGCCATCTTCTGGCTGATGCATCATGTATTTGGAGTGACAGACAATGCTTTTATGCTGTTCACTACTTTCAGACAATATTATTTTACATTGAAGATGGAGCATCTAGTTGCTGCTACTTTTCTTGCCTCAGGCCAATGTGCAAGTGCTCTCAAAAGCAAATGTCCAATTCTCTATTCTTACTGAATGGTGTCAATGGGGCCCATCCATCAGTTACCAAGAACCCTGAACAAGAAAAGGCAAATCCTTATAACACATAGTGTATGCTCTGACTAAGTGTCTGCCTGACTGCTTCTGCTCAAGGCTGCTTAGCCCTTAGACATCATTTTATGGTCTATTAAAAAAGGAAAGGTAGAGGGGACTTACTAAAAAGAGTGGTTAAATAGTAAAACTATGAAGGGGTCGATGGATTCTAATGAAAAGATAATAAGAATAATTTAAATAGATTTAAATACGAAGGAAGGAGCCATGCAATGTACTTGCAACTCTAACACTCTGTAATTCATCCAAAGCATGGCAACAGGAACATGCTCTGCTATTCAGCAATGGTGCAGGAAGAGGCATAGCTTTTTCATTGGCTTTATATGCAAACTCAGGTTTCAAACGGGGACAGAAACGTTTAATACAAACATCTTCAATTATTTGTTAAAAATGTGTGAGGTTAGCATCCCTGCATCCCTTTAATTCTGTCACATTTTTGAGACTCAGAAAATAGAGTTTTCAAACCTATAATATAACAGTCACAAATTTACAGAGCAAACTAAAATGAAAAATAAAACCCTCTATAAAAGAGTCCACAGAAATAAAAGAAACATAAAAACAAGACTATCTCAAAAGCTTTGAAATAGAGAGATACCCCCCCCCCCCCCCCGAGACAAGGCATTTTACAGGGGAAACAGTCTTTATAAATTATGCATTCTGTACCAAGGTGTAGGTGAAAAATCACCACACCTCTAGAATAACAAGAATACTCATGGACAGTGGACAATCCTTTTGTTCAATCCAGTGCGATTACTTTTCCATAGTAAAACTAACGTGGAAACATTTAACAATTAAAAACCCTTACGTAGACCATTTTGCAAGTTTGCTAAGTGTTGCAGTTGTAATTATTATGGTTCCCGCTTTGCTAGGGGATTTCATTTAATGTTCAAGATATGAACCAATGTCTTGTGTACTTGAGTAAGAATTTAAAGGTTGGCTTTAATTAACCTGTGTTTTGAACTTAACTGGGGAAAGTTTGTCTCTTGAAAATACAGCTATTGCACAGACCATCTTGGAATGGTGGAGTTTTTTTTAGAAGTTTTAAAGTGTTCTCCATGCATGATGTCATCTTCACAACCTACATGAAGATACTAACAGTGATTCACATTAAAGCAAAACTTTATTTATGAACTTCAAATGATCAATCAATTAAAAATCCCCAGACCTACATCTGCACATAGACCCAGACGCATTTACATCTTATGAAAACAGGTTATTGCTGGAAAGAGTCAGCTATAGAGTGAGGTGCAAATAGATGAGTAGTGGGAACAGAAAATACTTGTGAGACTCTGTGGCCATCAGGGTTTATTAAGCAGAACACTTTGTTATATATTGTCTTTTATCTATATCTTTTAAATCAGTGTTTCCCAACTCCAGTCCTCAGGATCCTTTACAAGCCAGATATTCATGATATCTTAACTAGAGCACAGGTGAAATAATTAGCTGATGGATGAAATTGATTTGACTGGATTTGGGAAACATTGCTTTAAAGGATAAAGAAGAATTGTATAACTAGCAAGTGCATAATAAAAAGACAATGCAACACTGTGAAGTTAAATAAGCTGTAGATTTTTTTCTGACAAATGTATTTTTTCCATATTTACCGGCCCCATGTATCATGTGACAGCCATCAGCCAATCACAGACTAGTATACACTTACACTGTCATCTTGTGCACATGCTCAGTAGGAGCTGGTGAATCAGAAAGGGTGCATATAAAAATACTGTGTACAATTTTATGGTAGAAGTAAACTGAAAACTGCATGCTCTTTCTGAATCGTGAAAGTTTAATTTTGACTTCAGTGTTTTTTAAGGTAGGGGTTTTAAAGTATAGAGGGTTTGAGCAGGTAGTTCTGGGTAATTTCATATTATTTTTAAATGTTACATAGATTGATGACCAAACAAATAAGTAGTTATATATAATGAGATTTTAATGAATATAGGATACAGTCCAGATTATCTAATAATATTTTATAAACTTTTTAGATGGAATAGTTTTGTTTTGCAATGCATTAAGTTGCAGATAGATTTCTAAGCCAAATAAATAACTGTAAAATGAATGTATTTTTGAAGATTTTACATCTTACAGCTAAGGAAAGAGAAGACTACTGATACTATTAGATCCAATACTCACATCCTATTAGGTACATATGGGAGCCTATCTATCAATCTCCGAATGGAGCTTGATGCCCCGTGTTTCTGGCGAGCCTGCAGGCTCGTCAGAAACAGCAGTTATGAAGCAGTGGTCACAAAGACCGCTGCTCCATAACCTGTCCGCCTACTCAGAGCAGGCGGACAGACATCGCCGGAAATCATCCCGTTCGAGTATGATCGGGTTTATTGACACCCCCCTGCTGGCGGCCCATTGGCCGTGAGTCTGCAGGGGGCCGGCGTTGCACCAGCTGCTGGTGCAATGCTGAATACGGCGAGCGTATTGCTCTCCGTATTAAGCGAGGTCTGGCGCACCTGATCCGCACTGTCGGATCAGGTCCATTAGGCTTTGATAAATTGGGGCCATAGTATCATTTTACAAGGTTAATTTGGCACATTCCCTTGGGATTTGTTTCACCAAATTAAGATTGTAGAGGCGTTACATGCAAACTAATGTTAACATTTTTTTATGTGCTATATAAAGAGTAAGTCAGACCCCTGGTAGATTAAAAAACATATCTGAGGCATGAGACTAATAGCAAATCTAAATGTACCAGCCCCACTCAAAGGCTGGCATACAGACTTTATCTAGTAAAATGTATTGAATATGTTTTCATTCATTTCATAACATACAGTTTTAGGAATGTGGAAGTGACGTGCTAATTTCTTATCAAGGTCCTCATTAGTAAAACTGTGCATGAATTGTTGTACCTCTTCCCAGCAAATGTAAATACTTTACTGTACCTTTCTTAACTTAGATTTATTTATCCGGTTGGTGCATCCAATGTTTAATCAAGTTGGTTGTTTTTTGATTGACTGTATCATGTCCTGTAAGAGAATGTCTTTAAGAAGTTTTATTAAAGATAAATACAGTTTCCTGCTTTAGAGATGGTTTGTGTTTAACTTTAAAGTCTGGTTAGAATGTACTATTACAGGGGGCTAGGGGGCTTAAATTGGGAAAGTTTGGTCAAATGTTCAGTTGATACTTTTGCATTTGGGACTTACTTGAGTATTCAGTTTTGGTGTCCAAAGATTATTATTCTAATTTATAAGTTTATACATTTATATGTGTTATTGGAGAATTTTTTGCGCTCTTATGTTGACTATAAAATTAATATATTGGTTTTAAACAAAATGTGAAATATTGGTACTGGGATATTATAAATTGTTATATGATATTTATGATCAAGCTTTTGAAAAAGCCTGACCGAAGTCGGGGGAAACGCGTCAGGCCAATTACCACAAGCTACCATTCAATCTGGAAAAGCAGAACAAACTGTACACAGAGGCCTGTCATACGCTCAGGTTGAGGATCCGGATCACCACTACCTGATGTTGTCTGACTGAGAATTGCAAGGAGGTGTACCATCTGTGCCAATGTTACAGAAGCTGCAGATCCCAGGAGCTTTGTTTTAATGCAAACCATTTACTTATTTCTAGTAAGTGCATTTATACTTGTGCGTGTGTTACAATTGTAATAAAACTTTTACACTTGAATCGTGCCTTGTGCGCCTGTTTTTTCTTCCCTGTTCTACATTTATATGAGTATAGCACATCAATGCCAGAAGGACCTTATCCTGATCAATCCCAACTTCTGCAAGCAGTCTCATTCTGTCTACTGTGTTTAGGTTCCAAGATGGCCCTTTAATTACAGTAAAGGGACACAAATGTAGAATTATAAAATTGAATTTTGTACAATAGGAGCTGCTGATTTATTTCCAAAAATCAGTTTTATATTATTACATTTATAATTAGACATTTGCAGAGCTCAAACCAAAAGAAAGGACCATCTTGAAACAGTTCATGTCTGTCTCCTCTTTTTAGTGTGCACAATACAATGTAACAATTCCGGTCACTAATCATTGCTCCACTGCCCTGCAACCTATAATATTTCTGGTTATTGCTAATGATATTTGTGCATGGCTTTCACTTTGTCTCTGTGTGGGGTCTTTCTGTAAGACACAGATGCAGGCTGGATGATTCACAATACAAACCTCTTCCGCTTCTAAGGTTTTTTTAAAAAATGTTCTTTACATGCTCAAACCTCAATTCTCAGACTTTGCAACTTAGCAAGGATAAAAAAAAAGAGAAGGAAAAAAAAAAAAAAGAGAAAAGAACATCGCTTGATAATGTCCAGTGACTGTTGAGTACTGTAGGGTGTGTTTTGTTCCACCAATGACAGACTGGCACAGTGCCCGCTGGATGCAACTTCGCTCTGCCATGGGTACATCTTTTCATCAGTGAACGCATTGGTCGGCTTCAAATGGCAGCACTGCTCAGCCATGAATAGCTGAAATAAATTAGACCACTGTGCAAAAGCAAGCAATGGGTTTTGTCACCCTTTCCTGCTAGGAACATTGAGGGGGAGGGATGGAGGGGAGTTCCATCATTCAAACATGCCTTGAAGGTTCCCTGAGGTAAAACCATTTGTGGGGCGTTGTAGGTACAGTTACACTTGGTAAGAGGCACAATCTCTAACAAGCATATTTTTTACTGTACACAGCCCCCATCTATCTTGTTCATTCATTTTATCATGAAAAGCTTTATTAAAGCCAGAACAAACTCCACAAATATCATGCATTTGAAACAGCAGCAATAAAACTGAATAAAATATTTTTGCATTTAAAAAAAAGCTCATTTAAAACTATAAACATATACTATACACTGGCTCATAAGCAGGCAGCTAACTCGTATAGTACTGTTGGTGGGAAGGGACATCCCTCAACAATCCTGGAAATAAAAGTGGGTTAATTCAGGACAGTATCATTTAAAGGGACAGTCTAGTCAAAATTAAACTTTTATAATTCAGATAGGGCATGCAACAACTCTCCAATTTACTTTTATCATCAAATTTGCTTTGTTCTTTTGGTATTCTTTGTTGAAAGATAAACCTAGGTAGGTTCATATGCCAATTTCTAAGCCCTTGAAGGCCACCTCTTATCTCAGTGCATTTTGTCAGCTTTTCACAGCTAGACAGCGCTATTTCATGTGTGCCATATAAATACCATTGTGTTTACTCCTGTGGAGTTTTTTATGATTCATCACTGATTGTCCAAAAAGGTAATAGGGCAGTCTGCAGAGGCTTAGATACAAGGTAATCACAGAGGTAAAAAGTATATTTCTATAACAGTGTTGGTTATGCAAAACTGGGGAATGGGTAATAAATGGATTATCTATCTTTTTAAACAATAAACACTTTCAAGTAGACTGTCCCTTTAAACATACATTTTAAAATACCAATTTCTTTACCACATAGCAAACTATAAATATCCTAAAATAATTTGAATGCTCCTATAGTTATTTTGCAGTAAAACTTGAACATTAATTCAGATCACTAACATCAATATTATACGAGTTTCATGGTTAAAGGTTTTATACTAGTGTAAAAATAAAATGTGAGATTTTGGTAGATCATTTTATTTTTATACATATTACTTTCCTTTGCTATTTGTTTAACTCCTGCAAATGGGTTAAATACACAGCTAAAGTTGTGATCCTGTGCCACCCCAAATGAGGATACAACTCTGAACCAATTAGTGGCTGTATCTTTATATACTGTACAGCAGAATGTGGGTGTTCCTAGACTGCAGCCTTGATGACTTATTTAACTTTTTTTTAAAGGCGTTAAACATATAGGAAAATACAGGGATTTGTTTAAAAAGAAAATACAATTCAGAGAATTTTCTTTTTTCAACTGTAATTATTATTAAAGGGACACTGAACCCAAATTTTTTCTTTTGTGATTCAGATAGAGCATGCAATTTTAAGCAACTTTCTAATTTACGTCTATTATCAAATTTTCTTCATTCTCATGGTATGTTTATTTGAAAAGCAAGAATGTAAGTTTAGATGCCGGCCCATATTTGGTGAACAAACTGGGTTGTCCTTGCTGATTGGACAGAACCAATAAACAAGTGCTGTCCATGGAGCTGAACCAAAAGTTTGCTGGCTCCTTAGCTTAGATGCCTTATTTTTAAAATAAAGATAGCAAGAGAACGAAAAAAAATTGATAATAGGAGTAAATTAGAAAGCTGCTTAAAATTGCCAGTCACAAACTCATATACATATATTCTGTGAACTCCTGCACATATTCAGAAGGAGATAGTACCTCGGAAATTGTGCACATTTTGATCATTGGAAAGCATTTTTTAACTGTGTGCTACCTGAATCATGACATTTTGACTGTAGTGTCCCTTTACCATGCCTGTATGTTTTGTTAAAATATAGTAATAGCGATGTCTTACTGGAATTTCTAGCAATACAGGTAGTTTATGAGACTTGAGAGTTAAAGCTGACATATTAAAATATTACTGGGAACCAGATCAAACGACCTTCAGTTTATCTTTGGTACGTGAGTCTCTGCCACTCACTGGCCTTTCTGACCAACATCATCCTAAGCACATCAGTTTCATGTGCCACTGACCAGCTTTTGTTTATTCAAACAGTAATCATATCTTGTGCAACAAAACTACAGATTGTGTGTATTCAAACAGTAAGCTAATCTATGTGTAACATGAATAAATAGCTAATGTACATGCAAACAAATATATCCCATGTGTGAGATCAGCAAAAATCTTCTGTGCATCCAAACAATTGTCATATTATTATTATACTTAATAAAGTATTTGTTTTGCTTTAGAACAAAGTGTTCCTGTATCTGATCAATTCATCACACGTTTATCAAAACAACATATAGAGTATGTGGATCAAAACAATTTAAAGCTCCAGGCTGTGCATCAAAAGGTAAAAACAAACTGCTTACAAAAAAAGATGTTTTAGATCAATAAACTGCTCCTCTTTCTTTCTTAATAATAAAAAGCTTTAGAGTATCCAGGAGAAATTGTCCCACCAATCAGCAAGTGTGCATTTAGTCAATACACAGCAAACTAATTTGTGCAAGTAAAGGGACATAAACCCCATATTTTTCTTTCAGGCTTCAGATAGAGAATACGATTTTAAACAACTTTCCAATTTATTTCTATTATCAATTTTGCTTCATTCTTTTGGTATTATTTGTGTAAGGAACATCATTTCACTACAGACAGCTAACTGAAAAGTGGGTGAACCAATGACAAGAGGTATATATGTGCAGACACCAATCAGCAGCTAGCTCCCAGTAGTGCATTGCCGCTCCTGAGCCTACCGAGGCATGCTTTTTAACAAAGGATACCAAAAGAACAAAGCAAATTAGATAATAGAAGCAAATTGGAAAGTTGTTTAACCCCTTAATGACAGAGGACGTACCAGGTACATCTTGCAAAAACTGTCAATTAATGACAATGAATGTGTACCTGGTACGTCCTCTGTGAAAATAAGCACTGGAAGTGATTGCTATCGCTTCCAGCTGCTCTCAGGGTATTGCAGTGATGCCTCGATATTGAGGCATCACTGCGATACCCTTTTTTACACACCAATACAGAGAGGGTCACCGATGCAGAGAGGGCCAGCAGGGAGGAGGGTGGACGGGGGGAAGAGTTTCTGCCAGTACTTAAGATGGCGGTGACAATTGTGAGGTGGGGGGGGGGGAGAGAGCTGTTTGAGGGGGTCAGGGAGGGATCAGGGAGTGGGATGTGTCAGGTGGGAGGTTGAGCTCTACACTAAAGCTAAAATTAACCCTACAAGCTACCTAATTAACCCCTTAACTGCTGGTCATAATACAAGTGTGGTGCACAGTGGCATTTTGCGGCCTTCTAATTACCAAAAAGCAATGCCAAAGCCATATACAGTATGTCTGCTATTTCTGAACAAAGGGGATCCCAGAGAAGCATTTACAGATATTTGTGCCATGATTGCTTTAACTGTTTGTAAATAATTTTAGTGAGAAACCTAAAATTGTGAAAAAGTTAACAATTTTTTTTATTTGATCGCTTTTGTCGGTGAAATGGTGGCATGAAATATACCAAAATTGGCCTAGATCAATACTTTGGGTTGGCTACTACACTACACTAAGAGGCCAATTTATCAAAGGTCTTGCGGACTTGATCCGACAGTGCAGATTAGGGCCCCTATTTAACAAAGGTCTTGCGGACGTGATCCGACAGTGCGGATCAGGTCCGTAAAACCTCGCTGAATGCGGAGAGCAATACACTCTCCGTATTCAGCATTGCACCAGCAGCTCACAAGAGCTGCTGGTGCAACACCGCCCCCTGCAGACTCACGGCCAATGGGCCGCCAGCAGGGGGTGCCAATCAACCCGATAGTACTTGATCGGGTTGAATTGTGGTGATTCCTGTCCGCCTGAAGACTCGCCAGAAACACGGGCCGTCAAGCTCCATACGGAGCTTGATAGATAGGCCCCTGGTCCGCAAGACCTTGCTGAATGCGGAGAGCAATATGCTCTCCGTATTCAGCATTGCACCAGCAGCTCACAAGAGCTGCTGGTGCAATGCCGCCTCCTGGGGACTCGCGGCCAAGGGCCGCCAGCAGGGAGGTGTCAATCAACCCGATCACACTCGATCGGGTTGAATTGCGGTGATTACGGAGCAGCGGTCTTTAGACCACTGCTTGATAACTGCTGTTATCAATCACAGCCCTTCAAGCTCCATTCGGAGCTTGATAAATGGGCCTCCATGCCTAAATTTAACCATACAACCTACCTAATTAACCCCTTCACTGCTGGGCATAATACATGTCTGGTGCGCAGCAGCATTTAGCAGCCTTCTAATTGCTAAAAAGTAATGCCAAAGCCATAAATGTCTGCTATTTCTGAACAAAGGGGATTTCAGAGAAGCATTTACAACCATTTGTGCCACAATTGCACAAGCTGTTTGTAAATAATTTCAGTGAGAAACCTAAAGTTTGTGAAAAAGTTAAAAAAAAATATTTGACGGTGAAATGATGGCATGAAATATACCAAAATGGGCCTAGATCAATACTTTGGGTTGTCCACTAAAAAAATATATATATACATGTGAAGGGTTATTCAGGGATTCCTGACAGATATAAGTGTTCCAATGTAACTATCGCTAATTTTGAAAAAAAAAATGGTTTGGAAATAGCAAAGTGCTACTTGTATTTATTGCCCTATAACTTGCAAAGAACATGTAAATATTGGGTATTTCTAAACTCTGGACAAAATTTAGAAACTATTTAGCATGGGTGTTTTGTGGTGGTTGTAGATGTGTAACAGATTTTGGGGGTCAAAGTTAGAAAAAACAGAATTTATGCTTACCTGATAAATTACTTTCTCCAACGGTTTGTCCGGTCCACGGCGTCATCCTTACTTGTGGGATATTCTCTTCCCCAACAGGAAATGGCAAAGAGTCCCAGCAAAGCTGGTCACATGATCCCTCCTAGGCTCCGCCCACCCCAGTCATTCGACCGACGGACAGGAGGAAATATATATAGGAGAAATCATATGATACCGTGGTGACTGTAGTTAGAGAAAATAATTCATCAGACCTGATTAAAAAAACCAGGGCGGGCCGTGGACCGGACACACCGTTGGAGAAAGTAATTTATCAGGTAAGCATAAATTCTGTTTTCTCCAACATTGGTGTGTCCGGTCCACGGCGTCATCCTTACTTGTGGGAACCAATACCAAAGCTTTAGGACACGGATGAAGGGAGGGAGCAAATCAGGTCACCTAAACAGAAGGCACCACAGCTTGCAAAACCTTTCTCCCAAAAATAGCCTCCGAAGAAGCAAAAGTATCAAATTCGTAAAATTTGGCAAAAGTGTGCAGTGAAGACCAAGTCGCTGCCTTACATATCTGGTCAACAGATTCCTCGTTCTTGAAGGCCCATGTGGAAGCCACAGCCCTAGTGGAGTGAGCTGTGATTCTTTCAGGAGGCTGCTGTCCGGCAGTCTCATAAGCCAAACGGATAATGCTTTTAAGCCAAAAGGAAAGAGAGGTGGAAGTCGCTTTTTGACCTCTCCTTTTACCAGAATAAACAACAAACAAGGATGATGTTTGTCTGAAATCTTTAGTAGCCTCTAAATAGAATTTTAGAGCACGGACAACGTCCAAATTGTGTAACAAACGCTCCTTCTTTGAAACTGGATTCGGACACAAAGAAGGTACAACTATCTCCTGGTTAATATTTTTGTTAGAAACAACTTTAGGAAGAAAACCAGGCTTAGTACGCAAAACCACCTTATCTGCATGGAACACCAGATAAGGAGGAGAACACTGCAGAGCAGATAACTCTGAAACTCTTCTAGCAGAAGAGATTGCAACCAAAAACAAAACTTTCCAAGATAGTAACTTAATATCTACGGAATGTAAAGGTTCAAACGGAACCCCTTGAAGAACTGAAAGAACTAGATTTAGACTCCAGGGAGGAGTCAAAGGTCTGTAAACAGGCTTGATCCTAACCAGAGCCTGAACAAATGCTTGAACATCTGGCACAGCTGCCAGTCTTTTGTGAAGTAAAACAGATAAAGCAGAGATCTGTCCCTTCAGAGAACTTGCAGATAATCCTTTCTCCAAACCTTCTTGTAGAAAGGATAGAATCTTAGGAATTTTTATCTTGTTCCATGGGAATCCTTTAGATTCACACCAACAGATATATTTTTTCCATATTTTATGGTAAATTTTTCTAGTTACAGGCTTTCTAGCCTGAATCAGAGTATCTATTACAGAATCTGAAAACCCACGCTTTGATAGAATCAAGCGTTCAATCTCCAAGCCGTCAGTTGGAGGGAAACCAGATTCGGATGTTCGAATGGACCCTGAACAAGAAGGTCCTGTCTCAAAGGTAGCTTCCATGATGGAGCCGATGACATATTCACCAGGTCTGCATACCAAGTCCTGCGTGGCCACGCAGGAGCTATCAAGATCACCGAGGCCCTCTCCTGATTGATCCTGGCTACCAGCCTGGGGATGAGAGGAAACGGTGGGAATACATAAGCTAGGTTGAAGGTCCAAGGTGCTACTAGTGCATCTACTAGAGTCGCCTTGGGATCCCTGGATCTGGACCCGTAGCAAGGAACCTTGAAGTTCTGACGAGACGCCATCAGATCCATGTCTGGAATGCCCCATAATTGAGTTATTTGGGCAAAGATTTCCAGATGGAGTTCCCACTCCCCCGGATGGAATGTCTGACGACTCAGAAAATCCGCTTCCCAATTTTCCACTCCTGGGATGTGGATCGCAGACAAGTGGCAGGAGTGATCCTCCACCCATTGAATTATCTTGGTCACTTCTTTCATCGCCAGGGAACTCCTTGTTCCCCCCTGATGATTGATATATGCAACGGTCGTCATGTTGTCTGACTGAAACCTTATGAATTTGGCCTTTGCTAGTAGAGGCCAAGCTCTGAGAGCATTGAATATCACTCTCAGTTCCAGAATGTTTATCGGGAGAAGAGACTCTACCCGAGACCATAGACCCTGAGCTTTCAGGGATTCCCAGACCGCGCCCCAGCCCACTAGGCTGGCGTCGGTCGTGACAATGACCCACTCTGGTCTGCGGAAGCTCATTCCCTGTGACAGATTGTCCAGGGTCAGCCACCAACGGAGTGAATCTCTTGTCTTTTGATCTACTTGAATCGTCGGAGACAAGTCTGTATAATCCCCATTCCACTGTCTGAGCATGCACAGTTGTAATGGTCTTAGATGAATTTGTGCAAAAGGAACTATGTCCATTGTTGCAACCATCAATCCTATTACTTCCATGCACTGCGCTATGGAAGGACGATGAACAGAATGAAGTACTTGACAAGAGCTTAGAAGTTTTGATTTTCTGACCTCTGTCAGAAAAATCCTCATTTCTAAGGAATCTATTATTGTTCCCAAGAAGGGAACTCTTGTTGACGGGGACAGAGAACTTTTTTCTCTGTTCATCTTCCATCCGTGAGATCTGAGAAAGGCTAGGACGTTGTCCGTATGAGCCTTTGCTTTTGACAGGGACGACGCTTGAATCAGGATGTCGTCCAAGTAAGGTACTACTGCAATGCCCCTTGGTCTTAGAACCACTAGAAGGGACCCTAGTACCTTTGTGAAAATCCTTGGAGCAGTGGCTAATCCGAATGGAAGTGCCACAAACTGTTAATGCTTGTCCAGAAAAGCGAACCTTAGGAACTGATGATGTTCCTTGTGGATAGGAATATGTAGGTACGCATGCTTTAAATCCACGGTAGTCATAAATTGATTTTCCTGGATAGTAGGTAGGATCGTTCGAATAGTTTCCATTTTGAACGATGGTACCCTGAGAAATTTGTTTAGGATCTTTAGATCCAAAATTGGTCTGAATGTTCCCTCTTTTTTGGGAACTATGAACAGATTGGAATAAAATCCCATTCCTTGTTCTCTTATTGGAACTGGATGTATCACTCCCATCTTCAACAGGTCTTCTACACAATGTAAGAATGCCTGTCTCTTTATTTGGTTTGAAGATAATTGAGACCTGTGGAACCTTCCCCTTGGGGGTAGTTCCTTGAATTCCAGGAGATAACCTTGAGAAACTATTTCTAGCGCCCAAGGATCCTGAACATCTCTTGCCCAAGCCTGAGCAAAGAGAGAAAGTCTGCCCCCCACTAGATCCGGTCCCGGATCGGGGGCTATCCCTTCATGCTGTTTTGGTAGCAGTGGTAGGCTTCTTGGCCTGCTTACCCTTGTTCCAGCCTTGCATTGGTTTCCAGGCTGGTTTGGGTTGTGAAGTAATACCCTCTTGCTTAGAGGATACAAAATTAGAGACTGGTCCATTTCTGCGAAAGGGACGAAAATTAGGCTTATTTTTAGCCTTAAAAGACCTATCTTGTGGGAGGGCGTGGCCCTTTCCCCCAGTGATGTCTGAGATAATCTCTTTCAAATCAGGTCCAAATAATGTTTTACCTTTGAAAGGAATGTTAAGCAATTTTGTCTTGGAAGACACATCCGCTGACCAAGACTTTAGCCAAAGCGTTCTGCGCGCCACGATAGCAAACCCTGAATTTTTTGCCGCTAATCTAGCTAATTGCAAAGCGGCATCTAAAACAAAAGAGTTAGCCAATTTAAGTGCTTGAACTCTGTCCATAACCTCCTCATACGAAGATTCTTTACTGAGCGATTTTTCTAGTTCCTCGAACCAGAAACACGCTGCCGTAGTGACAGGAACAATGCATGAAATTGGTTGTAGAAGGTAACCTTGCTTTTTAAGCAAACCCTCTAATTTCTTATCCATAGGATCTTTGAAAGCACAACTATCTTCGATAGGAATAGTAGTGCGTTTGTTTAGAGTAGAAACCGCCCCCTCGACCTTGGGGACTGTCTGCCATAAGTCCTTTCTGGGGTCGACTATAGGAAATAATTTCTTAAATATAGTGGGGGGAACAAAAGGTATGCCGGGCCTTTCCCACTCTTTATTTACTATGTCCGCCACCCGCTTGGGTATAGGAAAAGCGTCGGGGGGCACCGGAACCTCTAGGAACTTGTCCATCTTACATAATTTCTCTGGAATGACCAAATTGTCACAATCATCCAGAGTAGATAACACCTCCTTAAGCAGTGCGCGGAGATGTTCTAATTTAAATTTAAATGTCACAACATCAGGTTCAGCTTGATGAGAAATTTTTCCTGAATCTGAAATTTCTCCATCAGACAAAACCTCCCTCATGGCCCCTTGAGATTGGTGTGAGGGTATGTCAGAACAGTTATCATCAGCGTCCTCTTGCTCTTCAGTGTTTAAAACAGAGCAATCGCGCTTTCTCTGATAAGTAGGCATTTTGGATAAAAGATTCGCTATGGAGTTATCCATTACAGCCGTTAATTGTTGCATGGTAATAAGTATTGGCGCACTAGATGTACTAGGGGCCTCCTGTGTGGGCATAACTGGTGTAGACACAGTAGGGGATGATGTAGTATCATGTTTACTCCCCTCATTTGAGGAATCATCTTGGGCAATATCATTATCTGTGGCATTACTGTCCTTACTTTGTTTGGACACTATGGCACAATTATCACATAAATTTAAATGGGGAGACACATTGGCTTTCATACATATAGAACATAGCTTAACTGATGGTACAGACATGTTATACAGGCTTAAACTTGTCAACAAAGCACAAAAAACGTTTTAAAATAAAACCGTTACTGTCACTTTAAATTTCAAACTGAAAACACTTTATTACTGAATATGTGAAAAAGTATGAAGGAATTGTTCAAAATTCACCAAAATTTCACCACAGTGTCTTAAAGCATTAAAAGTATTGCACACCAAATTTCAGAGCTACATTTAACCCCTATACAGTCCCAGCTATATGCTTTGCTGAGACCCAACCAAGCCCAGAGGGGAATACGATACCAAATGACGCCTTCTATAAGCTTTTTCAGTGATTCTTAGCTCCTGACACATGCATCTGCATGCCTTGCTCTCCAAAAACAACTGCGCATTAATGGCGCGAAAATGAGGCTCTGTCTACAACTAGAAAAGCCCCCATCTGAAAAAGGTGTCCAACACAGTGCCTGCTGTTTTTTTTAAACGTTCCCCAAGATTATAATACCAATTATTAGTTAGAATCTGCATAATATGCCTAGTAAAGCAATCGTTTTAGCCCAGAAAAATGTCTACCAGTTTTTAAGCCCTTTTTGAAGCCCTTTATTCTTTTATGTTTAACTAAGAAAATGCTCTCTCTCCCCCCTCTTTTGCTCTCTCTCCCCCTCTTTTGCTCGCTCTCTCCCCCCAATTTTGTTCTCTCCCTCCCCCTCTTTTGTTCTCTCTCCCCCTCTTTTGCTCTCTCTCTCCCCCGCTTTTGCTTTCTCTCCCCTGTTTTGCTCTCTCCCCCCTATTTTGTTCTCTCCCTCCCCCCTCTTTTGCTCTCTCTCTCCCCCCCTCTTTTGCTCTCTCTCCCCCCTCATTTGCTCTCTCTCCCCCCTCTTTTGCTCTCTCCCCCTCTTTTGCTCTCTCTCTCCCCCTCTCTTTTGCTCTCTCTCTCCTCTCTTTTGCTCTCTCTCTGTCCCCCTCTCTTTTGCTCTCCCTCTCCCCCCTTTTTTTTGCTCTCTCTCCTCCCTCTCTTTTGCACTCTTTCTCCCCTCTGTTTTGCGATCTTTCTCTTCCTCTTTTGCGTTCTCTCTCCCCTTCTCTTTTGCCCTCTCTCCCCCCTCTCTTTTGTGCTCTCTCTCTCCCTCTTTTGCCCTCTCTCTTTCTCCCTCTTTTGTGCTCTATACACCTTCTCTTTTGCGCTCTCTCTCCCCCATCTTTTGCGCTCTCTCTTTCCCCATCTCTCTTTTGAGCTCTCTCTCCTCTTTTGCGCTCTCTCTCTCTCTACCCCACGCTTTTGAGCTCTCTCTTCCCCTCTTTTGTGCTCTCTCTCTCCCCCTCTTTTGCATTCTCTCTCTCCCCCTCTTTTTTGCTCTCTCTCTCCCCCTCTTTTGCGCTCTCTCCCCCTCTTTTGCACTCTCTCTCCCCCTGTTTTGCACCTTCTCTCCCCCTCTTTTGCACCTTCTCCCCCCCTCTTTTGCTCTCCCCCCCTCTTTTGCTCTCTCCCCCTCTTTTGCTCTCTCTCTCTCCCCCTCTTTTGCTCTCTCTCCCCCCCTCTTTTACTCTCTCTCTCCCCCCTCTTTTGCTCTCTCTCTCTCCCCCCTCTTTTGCTCTCTCTCTCCCCCCTCTTTTGCTCTCTCTCTCCCTACTCTCTTTTGCTCTATTGCTCTCTCTCTCCCTACTCTCTTTTGCTCCCCTCCTCTCTTTTGCTCTCTCTCTCCTCTTTTGCTCTCTCTCCCCTCTTTTGCTCTCTTTCCCCCCTCTCTTTTGCTCGCTTTCTCTCTTTCCTCCCTCTCTTTTGCTCTTTCCCTCCTCTCTTTTGGTCTCCCCCCACTCTCTTTTGGTATCTCTTTCTCCCCCTCCTCTCCCCCCTCTGTTTTGCTCTCCCCTCTGTTTTTCTCTCTCACTTGACCATGCCACTGCCACCACGACTTCTCTCATTGACCACGCCCCTTCACACACGCTCCCACCTGGCCAAACCCCCTCACCACGCCCGCCGACCATGCCCGCATCGCGGAACGTCCGGCCATGCCCCCACCAGGCAGCTTCCACAGTGTGCACTCCTCTGCTGCTCAAGGCCAGGTATGTTTGTCCTCGTGCAGTCTCTACTGCGCATGACTGCATCTAACAAACATATCTGGCCTTTTATTATAGAATGATAAAAATAATGGTATCTTTAGAAAGTCCATTTAATCGCCAGAAAAACGGTATAGAATATGTGTAAGTACAGTAAATGAGTAAGAGGAAAATTACAGCTAAACACAAACACTGCAGAAATGTAAAAATAGCCCTCAGTGAGATGCAGCCATATCTCTCTAGGCACACCGAGCAACGGGTCCACGTCTGGATTCCCGCATCACACTTAGGGAGACTTTCCTAAGTGTCATAATTTGCATAAATAAAAAGAGAGAAGCGCTCAACCTGGGAATGAACAATAGCATAATAGCTTGATCTATAGCTAGTTACCACCCAAGAAGCAGCCTCTTTTTGCTCAACATGTGTCTTTTAAAGAGAAGAACTTTCTTGAAGAATATCAGTCTGATCCGGACTTCACTGAACGAGAGAAACAGCAAAACCCCAGACGTACGTTTCGGCTTATTGTGGGCCTCGTCAGTGAGGTGCAGCCATATCCCTCTAGGCACACTGAGCAATGGGTCCACATCTGGATTCCCACATCACACTTAGGGAGACTTCCCTAAGTGTCACAATATGCATAAATAAAAAGAGAGAAGCGCTCAACATGGGAACAAACAATAGCATAATAGCTTGTTCTATGGCTAGTTACCACCTAAGAAGCAGTCTCTTTTTGCTCAACATGTGCCTTTCACAGAGAAGAACTTTCCTGAAGCATATCAGTCTGATCCTGACTTCACAGTACAGTCCAGCCCCAAAATACCAGGCAATCCCTCTCTGAACCCTCTCTTTTTTTTATTTATGCAAAATATGACACTTAGGAAAGTCTCCCTAAGTGTGATGCGGGAATCCAGACGTGGACCCATTGCTCAGTGTGCCTAGAGGGATATGGCTGCACCTCACTGACAAGGCCCACAATAGGCTGAAATGATCAGCTGAGGTTGCTTCTCGGGCCTTTGGCTTGGATCAAGTGCAGTTTTCTGTGCTTGGTCTTGGTTGAAAGATTTGCTGCCTGGAGACCTGCTCCTTCGGCCTGGGGTCCTTTCCCTTTGGGGTTTGGGCTCCTGCTGCTATTGGGGGGGTGGCTACTCCTTAGGCGTAGAGCAACTGGGTAGTAGCGCTGTCCCCTTGGCCTTGTGGCATCGTCCCTGGACTTCAGCCACATGCTGCTTTTGGGGGGCGCTCTGAAATCCAGCCTAAAGAGGCAATAGGGCAAATATGGCTACCAATGTGCCAAATGTTTCCCATACACTTCAGGTGTTGATTTCTGAGGACTTTCGAGAGAAGATTGGTTTGACTCATGTCCAGCAGGTGGTTTTGGAGGGTGTTTTGAAGATGCCAAGAGCAAGTTTGCATTGTGTTCAGTCATTCCCTTCAAGAGGGATTTTTGATTTGGCTTTCACCGATGAGCATTATTTACAGACCTGCTATCAACGGACTATTGATATGGCTGCTGCTGTAGAGTTGGTTGGCATGAAATTTGTTCCCTGTATGCAGATGGAGAGAA
Organism: Bombina bombina; assembly: GCF_027579735.1. Classification (NCBI taxonomy): domain Eukaryota; kingdom Metazoa; phylum Chordata; class Amphibia; order Anura; family Bombinatoridae; genus Bombina; species Bombina bombina. The sequence continues at coordinate 307,350,383 of NC_069499.1, read as the reverse complement.
GAATCCCGGTGACAATACATATGTACAACCCTTGGGTCACTGATGTGGAAATTGGTCTGTTTCTTTGTCGCTACTTTGATGATGTTCAAGGAGGTAGCAAGCTGAAGAATCAGTTTGGGACTTTCAATGGAAAGCGCAGGTTCTGGGTGCGGTTTGTGCCAGATGAATTAGATATTGGTGGAAAGAAACACCCTCCACAGACTTTCGCCATTGGTGGAAATAGAGGTTTTCTATACTATGATGACATGCCTCTTTTTTGCCGTAGTTGCAACCTGTTTGGTCACATTGCTGAAAATTTCCCAGGTGCCAGATGTCAAAATTGCGGTGAGGAGGATCATCTTGTTGCCCACTGTAGTAAACCCCGGACCTGTGACCTGTGTGGTTCTTCAAGTCATCTGTAAAGGATGTGTCCTTTGATGATGTTGCAGGGGCTTGATAGAGTGAAGCCTTCCTATGCTGATGTTGCAAAAAAAACATCTTCAGTTGCAGTTGAGCCATCTGTGAATGAGGAGGAGGTCTCTGATGAGGCATTGAACTCTATATTACCTCTTTTGTGTAAGAAATCTGCAGTTGGGGCCCTGTCGGAGAGGTGTCTGATGCTCCTGTGGTGGTTCCTGTGGCTGAGAAGGTGGAGGAAGCCCAATCTCATCTTCAGGAGGTGGATCTTGCTACATCTAATGTGATAGCTGCTTCAGATGTTCTTGAAGCCCTGTTGCCCAATTCTGTGGACGATACTGTTGCTGTTCCTGGGACAGATAATTTTTCCTTCACTGAGTCATCTTGTGATCCTGCTCCTGATGCTGTTCTTGGTGAAGGGGAGAACATTGATTGGTCTGCTGTTGTGTCCACTAGTTCTGAGGAGGATATGGACACTGAAGGGAAAAAAAATCTGCCTCCAAGCGAAAAAAAGATGCGGATTCTGATGGATGGGAGAGTCCTGATTTGGATCTTCCAGTAGTTAAGGGTGCAGATCCAGATACTACAAGTGATGCTGACTCTTTAATTTCAGAGTTTCCTTCTGTCTCTACTAAAGACGTTCCTTCTGACTCAAGCCAGTGTATAGGTGACTTTTCTGATGCCTCTTCTGTTGGTTATCTAGATAAAAGAGATGTGAACCAACTTGCTGAAGTTACTGGTTATGAGGCTGGCAAGGGGGAGCCTAGGAGGTCGGAACGTCACAGAGGCAGATTTAAAGGATCTCCTTTGAGTCCTAAGAAAAAGAAAGGAAAGAAGAAGTCCTGATGTTATTTCTTTTTTTGTTTTTCTTTAATTTATTTTTGTGATTTTATTTGTTGTTTTGTGATTTATTTTTGTTTCTGACCATTTCTTCCCTTAATGTCAGGTGTATGACAACTATAGCAAGGAGATCTGCAATTTTTAAATTATTTTCTGTATGTTCTGCTAATATTTTTTGTTTGCAGGAATGTGGTCTCTCTGAACATCCTAAATGTGCTGACTGGGAATATGGTCCTAAAGTATGGTCTTGTTCTTCTGATAGGAATGGGGGGGGGGGGTGGGAGTTTTGTTTAAGGGGTTTAGTTTTTCTATCCTTAATGTAGTTCATATTGTCCCAGGTCGGGTACTTTTGGTTAGTTTTAGTTTTTGTGGGACTGTTTTTCATTTTTTTAATGTATATGCTTCTCCAAATAGGGTAGAACGTTTGCTTAATTTTGAAACTTTGAAAGTTTTTTCTGCCAGGTCGAGAGCCAACTTTTTTGGTTGGGGATTTTAATTGTATTATTAAGAATGGGGACAGAGAGGGTGGGAGTGATTGTAGGGTGGATAGCTCAGGGAAGTTTTTACTTGATTTGCTTAAATCTTTCGGTTTGAAGGATGCCTTCGGGTCTGTTTCTTTTTCAGGGGATGGTTTTACTTTCTTTAGTGATAGTGGTTTTTTTGTTTTTTATCTAAATTTTTATGTGTTGATGATTTTTCTTTAAAGCGGATGCCCTTTACGGATCATGCCCTTTTGATGTGTAAGGTGAATTGTGATTTGAAGATCAAGTATGGTAAGGGTGTTTGGAAACTGAATGTGGATTTGTTAGAAGATGAGAAGTTAAAGCGTCAGTTTGTTTGGATGTATGAAAGGTGGCGTGAAAGAAAATGTGATTTTAGTAATGTGCTTATGTGGTGGGAATGGTTGAAGGTGGAAATAAAGAGGTTTTTTATTAAGAAAGGCTGTGAGAAAGCTAGAATGGAAAGAGAGTTGTATGATAAATGGTATCTGAGGTTGTTGTATTTGTATGAATTGAGAAATTGTGGTATTGATGTGCATGAGGAAATTGCTGAAGCAAGAAAGATAATTAAAAAGTGTATGCATGAAAAAGGAAAGAAAATTATTTTTATGGCAAGATTGGAGAAAATGGAAAAGGATGAGTCTTGTAGTAAATATTTTTTTAAGAAAGCTTTTGAAGGAAAGACTGGTTTTGTTAGTGTTTTTGATAAGGTTGAGTGTGAAGTTAATGGTACGGATGGTGTTTTGCGCGCAGTTCATGAGTTTTACAGTGAGCTGTATAAAGAAAAAACAAGAGATGTTTTATTGGAAAATGAGTTGGAAGACATTGAGGTTAAGTTGGAAAAATATGATAATGATTTGTTAGAAAGGGATCTAAGTTTGGATGAGATTGCAGAGGTTGTTAGGAGTTTTAAGAATGGGAAGGTACCTGGTTGTGATGGTTTGCCTGTTGAATTTTATATTTGTTTTTGGAATTTGATTGGGGTGGATATGTTGGATGTTTATTTTTAGAATGAATGTTTTGCCTGTTTCAATGAGGAAAGGTTTGATTGTTTTGTTATTTAAAAAGGGTGATAAGAGAGATTTGAGGAATTGGAAGCCGATTACGTTGTTGAATGTTGACTATAAGGTTATTGCAAAGGTGTTGGCAAATAGAATGCGTGGAGTGATTGGTAAGGTTGTGGGTGAAGAGCAAGTGTGTGCTGTTCCTGGGCGTCAGATTTCTAAAAGTTTGTTGTTACTACGCGATGTACTGTGGTATGTGAGGGAGAGGATGAGGTCTGTTGCTGTTGCTATTGTGGATTTTGAAAAAGCGTATGATAGGGTAGTGCATGATTTTATGCTTCATGTTTTAGAACGTTTAGGTTTTTCTGCTAAGATTATTGGATGGTTTAAATGTTTGTACAGTGATATTGTGAGTCAAGTCCAGGTTGATTGTTTTTTGACTGAGGAATTTCGTGTTAAATCTGGAGTGCGTCAAGGATGTCCTTTGTCTCCTTTGTTATTTGTATGTGTCATTGAGCCATTATTAACTAGTTTGAGGAAGGATAAATTAGTTAGAGGTGTGAGTGTTCCTGGTAGTAATGGAAGGTGTTTAAAAGTGATTGGGTATATGGATGATGTGAGTGTGGTATGTGAGACTCAGGCTGGTTTGAGGAGGGTGAAAACTTTAGTTGAATGTTTTTGTATGGCAAGTGGTTTCAGAGTTAATTGGAATAAGTGTAAAGTTAAAGTTTTTGGTAATGATAGGGAGATTGATTCCTGTGGATGGCCTGTGACTGAAGGTGCAATTGAGGTGTTGGGTGTGAAATTTGATGTGGATTTGAAAGGCTTGGAAAGTTGGGAGAATGTTTTTGATAAAGTGAGTAGAAAACTTCAGTTTTGGTCTTTAAGGACTTTATCTTTGGAAGGAAAAATGTTAGTTATTAAATCGGTTTTGATCCCTATTATGTTATATTTGGCGTTAGTTTTCCGCCACCTGAGAGGATTTTTCGGAGAATTTTGAGAGTGTTGTTTTCTTTTTTCTGGAGTTCTGGTATGGAGCGTTTGAAAAGAGATGTTGTTGTTAAGAGTAAGAATGTTGGTGGTAAGGGTTTTCCAAATGTGGAGAGATTTTTGGCTGAGAAATATGTTAGTAGGTGTGTGGTTCTGAGTGGTAAGGATATCATGGCTGGTTGTATGGTAAAGTATGCTTGTGGAAATGTTTTAAGACGATATGGTTTATTTGAGATTGATAGAAAGAAACCAGTATGTTTTGCTGTTCCGTGGTTTTATGTAAGGGTGGAATGTTGGATTAAAAAATATGGTTTGGAGAATGTTAGTAGGGATATGTGGTGTGCAAACAGAATGGTGTTGAAAATGTTGGAGAAGAAGGAAGGTCTTGAGTTGATTGGGGATTTAAATGAAAATGAATGTGTGTTGGTATGGAAAAATGTGTGTAATAAGTATTTGATGAATAGGCAGAAAGATATTAGTTGGATGAGTGTGCATAAGTGTTTGCCAACAAGGGATTTTCAGATCAGATAGTGGCTTCAGAAGTGTGTCCTAGAGATGGTTGTTGTCAAAGCGAGAGTGTTATTAATTTGTTTTGGAATTGTGAGTATGCTAGGGATGTTTGGAGAAGTTTGAAAAGGATGATTAAGGGTTTGACTGGAGTGCAGTTTTTTACTTTTAATATGATGATGTATGGTTTGTGTGGAAGTGGTGTGGAAAAGGAGAAAGCAAGATTGATATGGTTGTTGGCATGTTGTGTGAAGGAGGTGTTGTGGGAAGTGCATAATATTTTGATTTTTAAGAAAGAGGTAGTTACTGTAGGTAATTGTGTGGGTATGATCCGTGGGAAGTTGTTTTTTTATTTTTCTTTTGATAGGATTCTGAAGGCATCTGGAAGACAAAGAAGTGGAAGGATTGGATTATTTAGTTGTTGTTTTTTTCTCCAGTTTGTTTTTGTCTGTATTTGAAATATGTTTACTTTTATTTTGTGTGATTATTTAAGTTTAATGCTTGCATTTTGATTTTTTTCTGATGACAAAAATTTGGGTCAATATTTCAGTTTTGTAACAAGAGATATTTTGTTTGTATTTGTTATTATGATTTTATTTTGTATATATGCATATATGATTATTTTTCTAATAAAAGAATTACGAAATGTACGTCTGGGGTTTTGCTGTTTCTCTCGTTCAGAGAGGGATTGCCTGGTATTTTGGGGCTTGACTGCAATGTGAAGTCAGAATCAGACTGATATGTTTCAGGAAAGTTCTTCTCTGTGAAAGGCACATGTTGAGCAAAAAGAGGCTGCTTCTTGGGTGGTAACTAGCCATAGAACAAGCTATTGTTCGTTCCCAGGTTGAGCACTTCTCTCTTTTTAATTATGAAAGTTCCAAGCACTCACTGGACTCTAATCAGAAAATAAGATTTTTTATTGCGTGACGTTTCAGGACCACTAGTTTCCTTCTTCAGAAGACGGAACATGAGTGGTCCCGAAATGTCACGCAATAAAAAGTCTTATTTGCTGATTCAAGTCCAGTGAGTGCATATACATATATATATATATATATATATATATATATATATATACACACAAGTCAAAAATGCGGCACTCAATGTTTCTTTTAAGAACCAGCGAGTGCCGCATTTTTTACTTGTATTCCATAGCCTGTTGGCACCCTGGCAGCTGAATTTGAAGGTATGAGTGCGTTCTACTTTATAATATATATATATATATATATATATATATATATATATATATATATACATAGGTACAACAATCAAAGCACTCTGCAGTAGAAAGGTATAAAAGAAAAGTCCTTAACTCAAGAGGATGAAGAACCGCTGTGTTTATTGTTCCATAACTTGTTCTTTACAAAATATATCACAGCGCAGGCATTCAAATGGGGAAAGACAGGCCAAAAAAAATAGGTCAAACGCGTTTCATCTATACAGACATGACTTTTTCAATGACCATAAAATCACATATTTATACATAGATGATTATATATAGGAATACCTACTTATAAATACATAGAACATATTCTGCTACGTGCATAACATTGGAACGTGAAATATTTAAAGTACATACACAGTTAAACACTTTATTAAATATGAATATTGCATAAAAATGTTTTTCCTTGTTTTTATGTACTTGACTGCAAAGTGCTCCGATGCACTTATATATATGTCTGTATGTGTGTACATATGTATTTATGTGTTTATATGTATATATATATATATATATATATATACATGTCTAAATACATAAATATACATATATATATATATATATATATACTGTACATATACATATTTAGACATGTATATGTATGTATTTTAATGTTAAAACCCTTTGCCTGTCTTTTTTTTTTTTACTAACACCTGAGACCGCATATCTTTGAGCATTTATAACTTTATTGTGCAATATTTTTTTGCATAATTTTTATTATTTGATGTTATTATGAATGTTACTGTACTTTAAATGTACTTTTGATGGGTTTTGTGACACTTTTTTGTTTTGCAAAACAGTTTACCACAGCTCTGATGTTGTACTTACCAAACGCGCATTAACTTCAATTGCGCTCAACCAATTGCATTTACTTTCAACTTGTAATATGGGCAAAAAACACGACGCATGCAAACACCCGTGATAAACCCCTTATCGATTGATAGTGCTCCACGCATAATCTAGCCCTCTGTTGGAGTAGCTGCAGCTCCTGTGCGTGCAACAAGGTGCAGCAGTGCAAACAGTCCCTGTGCAGCAAAGTAATAAACTGCAACTGTGAATAACACCAGCAAACAGCTGATGTGTATCCCAAGAAAAGACAGGCCCAGCTAATCATGTCCGCCAGACATTGATAAATGCTGACAGCATACGCTGTCGGCATTTATCATTGCACAAACTGTTTTGGTGAACTGCTTGTGCAAGGCTGCCCCCTGCAGATTCACAGCCAATTGACCGCTAGCAGGGGGTGTCAATCAACCCGATCATATTCGATCAGGCAGATTGATGTCCGCCGCCTCAGAGGAGGTGGACGAGTTAACTCCTATTTCTGGCAAGATTGAAGGCACGCGCGGAAACAGGGGTATACGACCCCATTCGGGCCGTGATAAATCGCGCCCTAAGCATGCAAAAGCCAGCAGCCATTTTGTATCAGAACAACAAGCAGCTCATGTCCATCAAAAGCAATTTCTGTGCATCCAAACTTATAGCTCCTTTGCATCTATGTAATAGATAAGTCCTCTATATTAGAACAATAAACAGTTTCTGAGCATCCAAAGAACAAATTATAGCATCAAGACACAGCTGTTGTTCATCCAAACAATAAGTAGCTTCTAAAATAATCTATCAGACAGCAGCAGCTCATGTGTATACTGTACTAAAACAGGCACTTCTATTTAGTGTATATAATGCGGGTAAAGTCAGATATTGGGTAATCCTAGGATTATCCGGGTAAAACGGATATTACCCAATCGGCTGTGGGTAAAGCCCAATGTATGATCATAAATCCCCTCAGAGTGCGGAGTCTCTGCATCAAACCTATATCTTTTTTGCCTCTGTCTGGGGGGGTCAAGGAGGGCAAAGCCTCCCTTGTAAATCTCATCCCCCCAAGGTTCACTTGGGGTGGATGCTAGAGGAGACAAAATAAATAGTGTAGATGGGGGATTTACAGTGCATCAGGCTTTACTCACAGCCGCTTGGGTAATGTCCATTTTACCCAGGTAATCCTAGGATTACCCAGATTTCTTACTTTACCCATAACATATATATATATATTTAGCATATATTTGTATACCCATAGCTGAAAGTTTTTCAAATAAAAATAAAGTAAATTGCGGTATGCCCTTGTTGTGCTGTTCTACACCATATGTTTTACTAACTTCGCTATGCTCTGTAAGTTATTTTCCCTTTAGGTCAGGTGGTGTGCTAATAAACATTGCTGACCCCTCTTGTAATAAAAGTTAGGTTATATAATCATCTTTATGTATGCAGCACATCTCTACTCTAGCACACATCTCAACTGTCCACTCTAGCTGTGTATGATGATCATCAGTAAAGGTCATGGCTATACATCAAACAGTTCTTTGTGGCCAGTGGTTCTGTGTGTCAAGTCACTGGTAGGTGGGGGTTATATTCAGGGTGGCACGGCCTATGCTTACAGATAATGGTGTATCACTTGTAGGAAGCACAGGGCCTGCTGAGATCAAACACACTCAGTGCAATAACTAAACTACTGAGAAAGAGCATCGAAAACACCGAAGTGATGGGTATTGTAGCTGCAGTATTCATATAGATCATTTTGAGTTTAATGAGTTAAAGTACATTGGTGTCTTGTTATCTTATGGAACATATGTGCTTAAAACTGAGAACACATAAGAAACACACACACACACACACACATATATATATTTACAGTTTGTATTCCTTTGGTAATGTAAACAAAAAATGTAAATATACAATTTAGAAATGTATTCAATTGATATTTTGACTTTCACTGTTTAATACATTTAGGGCTAGATTACGAGTGGATCACAATATTGCGCTTACGCGAGTGTGATATTTGCGATCCACTCAGTAATACTAGCGCTGGAATTACAAGTGTGGCGCAATGCGAATGCGACCTCGCGTTAACATTGCCCAGAAGCCAAGCGCTCACAAATGCTTTCACAGGCCTCAATGGGAGTCTCGTTTTAATGCCGACAAGGCAAACAACCAATCGCAGGGGGCAAATTGTGCAGCATTGGGCAGCAATAAATAAATATATATGTATATGAATATATACATATATACCGTATTTATGTTTATATGTGTATATACACATATTAACACACACACACACATATATATATATATATATGTGTGTCTATAAGCATATACATATATATTTATAGAGCATATACAAATATATTTATAGAGCATATATATATATATATATGTGAAGGCACGTTAGGTGCCGTTTTTTCAAACACCCCACATTCTCTCACTTTAACCTCTTATTACTGCTTTGTGCAGTTTTTTTTTTTAGTTTTTTATAAAAATGCTAATCTTAATCTTAAATTTACATGTAATGTACTGTGTATTTTGGGGGCAATTGGGGTGCACGTTAAAGATAGCGCTCCTGTATAGAATTCTTACACAAGTGAATTTGTGTTTGTGACTAGTAATGCTCACTAGGCACTAAAGAGCTAAACATTTTATTAATCAAATGATGTTTCACAGGTTTAACAGGTGTAAAATAACTACTTTTATAAAGCATAAAAAAATAAATTAGAGTAGATAAGATGTTGAGAGAACCTCATTAATGTATCTAGTTTATACACATATATAGCGTGGGGGTGTAAAGCTTACAGATACTAATAAGCACATAATAAAATAAATTAGAGTAGATAAGATGTTAAGGAGAACCTCATTAATGTATCTAGTTTATACACATATATAGCGTGGGGGTGTAAAGCTTACAGATACTAATAAGCACATAATAAAATAAATTAGAGTAGATAAGATGTTAAGGAGAACCTCATTAATGTATCTAGTTTATACACATATATAGCGTGGGGGTGTAAAGCTTGCAGATACTAATAAGCACATAATAAAATAAATTAGAGTAGATAAGATGTTGAGAGAACCTCATTAATGTATCTAGTTTATACACATATATAGCGTGGGGGTGTAAAGCTTACAGATACTAATAAGCACATAATAAAATAAATTAGAGTAGATAAGATGTTAAGGAGAACCTCATTAATGTATCTAGTTTATACACATATATAGCGTGGGGGTGTAAAGCTTACAGATACTAATAAGCACATAATAAAATAAATTAGAGTAGATAAGATGTTAAGGAGAACCTCATTAATGTATCTAGTTTATACACATATATAGCGTGGGGGTGTAAAGCTTGCAGATACTAATAAGCACATAATAAAATAAATTAGAGTAGATAAGATGTTGAGAGAACCTCATTAATGTATCTAGTTTATACACATATATAGCGTGGGGGTGTAAAGCTTACAGATACTAATAAGCACATAATAAAATAAATTAGAGTAGATAAGATGTTAAGGAGAACCTCATTAATGTATCTAGTTTATACACATATATAGCGTGGGGGTGTAAAGCTTACAGATACTAATAAGCACATAATAAAATAAATTAGAGTAGATAAGATGTTAAGGAGAACCTCATTAATGTATCTAGTTTATACACATATATAGCGTGGGGGTGTAAAGCTTGCAGATACTAATAAGCACATAATAAAATAAATTAGAGTAGATAAGATGTTGAGAGAACCTCATTAATGTATCTAGTTTATACACATATATAGCGTGGGGGTGTAAAGCTTACAGATACTAATAAGCACATAATAAAATAAATTAGAGTAGATAAGATGTTAAGGAGAACCTCATTAATGTATCTAGTTTATACACATATATAGCGTGGGGGTGTAAAGCTTACAGATACTAATAAGCACATAATAAAATAAATTAGAGTAGATAAGATGTTAAGGAGAACCTCATTAATGTATCCAGTTTATACACATATATAGCGTGGGGGTGTAAAGCTTGCAGATACTAATAAGCACATAATAAAATAAATTAGAGTAGATAAGATGTTGAGAGAACCTCATTAATGTATCTAGTTTATACACATATATAGCGTGGGGGTGTAAAGCTTACAGATACTAATAAGCACATAATAAAATAAATTAGAGTAGATAAGATGTTAAGGAGAACCTCATTAATGTATCTAGTTTATACACATATATAGCGTGGGGGTGTAAAGCTTACAGATACTAATAAGCACATAATAAAATAAATTAGAGTAGATAAGATGTTAAGGAGAACCTCATTAATGTATCTAGTTTATACACATATATAGCGTGGGGGTGTAAAGCTTGCAGATACTAATAAGCACATAATAAAATAAATTAGAGTAGATAAGATGTTGAGAGAACCTCATTAATGTATCTAGTTTATACACATATATAGCGTGGGGGTGTAAAGCTTACAGATACTAATAAGCACATAATAAAATAAATTAGAGTAGATAAGATGTTAAGGAGAACCTCATTAATGTATCTAGTTTATACACATATATAGCGTGGGGGTGTAAAGCTTACAGATACTAATAAGCACATAATAAAATAAATTAGAGTAGATAAGATGTTAAGGAGAACCTCATTAATGTATCTAGTTTATACACATATATAGCGTGGGGGTGTAAAGCTTGCAGATACTAATAAGCACATAATAAAATAAATTAGAGTAGATAAGATGTTGAGAGAACCTCATTAATGTATCTAGTTTATACACATATATAGCGTGGGGGTGTAAAGCTTACAGATACTAATAAGCACATAATAAAATAAATTAGAGTAGATAAGATGTTAAGGAGAACCTCATTAATGTATCTAGTTTATACACATATATAGCGTGGGGGTGTAAAGCTTGCAGATACTAATAAGCACATAATAAAATAAATTAGAGTAGATAAGATGTTAAGGAGAACCTCATTAATGTATCTAGTTTATACACATATATAGCGTGGGGGTGTAAAGCTTGCAGATACTAATAAGCACATAATAACTTTGTCACACAAATGCTATTATCTAGATGTATCTCACGCTGGATAGGAATCTTCTCTTGTTTCAGCACCAGTTTTAACCTCAGCACCTTTTATATCAACAAGAGCAATGACGGCCCCTGGATGGGGTTGGGGCTAGAAAGACTCATCACTTAGAAAATATCATAAAAAACCTATTACATGTGAGCTGAGTGTCAGGGATAAATCAAGCTCTGTATTACAAGCCTCCAGGAGACCTACTCTTTTGCCCATTTTGTTTTATCCCCTTGCCCCAGTGCACTTCATTTTGAGCAGGCAGAATATTGATTAATACAGATCCTTGGTCTCTATATATAGGAGGTTTGGCTCGCCCTTCACCTCTCAGTCCTTCTAAATGATGTGTTGGGTGTAAAGGCCAAGAGGGGCATTGAAAAGAATCCAAGAGGTCAGCTGGGTCAGCAGGCTCCGATTCCCATTGTTAGGGCCGTTACAAAAGTAGCAGCATATGATTGGGTTACAGGAGCCTGTGTCTACTTGGACGTGGACTTGAATCCATTTTATACAAGAACAAAGGGAGGAATGTAACATATTGTATCTGTAACACAAGGGGAGGGCTAGGCTGGTGCAGCCTGGTATGTGACCTTCAATACAGAGCCATGCAGGTGCTATTAAACATGTCCCATTCAGCTGCTGATATTGATACTATATTTATAAAAACAATACGTTTGTCTTTGTTTCATTTTCTTCTTTATCAGTTTGTGAGGCCAGTTCTAAGCGCACAGCTTCCTTCTCCTCTGCGGTGACCCTTTGGGAGAGGGAGAATATTTCTCAGTTCTCAATACAAGGCCAGTTGGGGGCATTTTTAAGACTGTGTTATTTGTGCTGTCATTGTGTAGGAGGCAGTGAGAGGGGCAGGCTGCTTTATTTCTCACAAGATCCAATTTCTCTAACTCTGAATTATTCAGCTAGCACAAAATTAAGGTGCATTCAGTGAAGAGTGGATAACAGAGTTACTGCCAGATTTGTCTTCACCTTACAAATGCTGCTTAATATTCACAGTTTTAAATGGGTTATCTTTTAGATTATGTAATGGCATTTTAAGGTATATATATATATAAACAGGTGGGGAAAATATCACCATAGGTTACTTGTCAGGGATTAAAAGTAACTAGCCTAGAGGGAAAACCTTACTAGCCCACATGATGTTAAAGATACAATATATATATACTGTATATGTGTATATACTATCCCACATGATGTTAAAGATGCAATATATACACATATATATATATATATATATATATATATATATATATATATATATATATGTGTGTATGTATATATATATATATATATATATATATATATATATATAATATTGGTCTTACACAATTAAAAAATTAAAAAGCATTGTAGTAGTGTGTAGTATTGTATTTATATGTATGTGTTTCCCTGAATATTTGTTGGCTGCACTATTTGGTATTTGTTTTATAACAAAACAAATACTGAATTTTAGTTTGTTTAGTTTACATTAGTTTTTGTTAAAACAAATGTAAATGTTTAAAGCTACAGGTAAAAAAGTTCACAAGTAGCTGTATAATTACCTTTTGTGCCCTGAAAAGCGCACTAACCCGATCCTCTTCTTGCCAGAGCCCCGGACGCCTAACAGCAAGCTTAATGAGCTTGCAAGAGCACTAAACCTCCTGTTTGTGTGGACGGGGCTCTAGCAAGAAGTGGATTAGATTAGCGCGGTTCTCCAGCCCACAAAAGGTAAGTATTAACCACCCCAAAATAAATAAATAAAGGAAATTTTGTCTGTATTTTTTTCATTTTTGTTTGTGCATTCGTTTGTATATATCCAATTTTCGGTACGAATGTGTATAGGTAACAAAACAAAGGCACATCTCTCTCTCTGTATATATATATATATATATATATATATATATATATATATATATATATATATATATATATATATACAGCATATATACATATATATATATATATATATATATATATATATATACATATACACACACACCATTTTAAAATGTTTTACACCCACATAAAGGTAAAATAAAGTACTCTCAGACTCCTGCATAACTCAATGGGAGTAAGCACAATGTTATCTATATAGCACACATGAACTAGCATTGTGTAACTGTAAAAAATTGTGAACAAACATAAAATTCACTGAGATAAGAGACAGCATTTAAGGGCTTAGAAATCAGCCTATGAGCCTACCTGGGTTTAGCTTTCAATAAATAATACAGTGTACAAAGCAAGTATAAGAGTACAAAGCAAATTTGAAAATAAAAGCAAAATTGAAAGTTGTTTAAAATTGCATGCCCTATCTGAATCATGAAAGTTTAAATTTTACTGTAGAAAGAAAAAAAAGATGAAATCTTATGTGTGTGTTTTTGAGTCTCTACAATAAGATGACATCATTGCATCATGTTGATATAAATCTTCTTTTATTTTTAATTGGCTAAGAAAGTGGCTGCAAAACCCTTAACCTGTTGTACTATTTACAATAAATCACTAGTCCTATTGTAACAAAATATTTTAAAACAGGACTTTTGTTATTTGCATTTCCAGTTATTCAAAATTCTACCTAGAATGTTTACTTCAGCTTCCTTAAAGGGCCATTAAATGTAAAATAGAATAATGTTACATAATTCTGCGCATAGTGCAAAATTATGTAACATTATCTTAGAGACAGCTTGAAAAAACAAACAATTACCTTGTCCAGACTCTTCTGATCAGGTCTTCTTTTTAAAAGCGGTTTGCGCTATTGAACTAAAAGTATCAGACCAGAGCGGGAGCGCGCTACAGTTAGTTTAAAAACACTATTCAGCGCGCTGTGATTAGACAGTGCACCCGTAAACCGCTTTTGAAAAGAAGACCTGATCAGAAGATCCTTGAGACGAAACAAGGTAAGTGTAACTTTGTAGGTTAAAACCTCTCAAATCTTGTTTTTTTCAAGCTGTCGATGAGATAATGTTACATAATTCTGCACTATGCAGAATTATGTAACATTATTTTTTACTTTTACTGTCCCTTTAATTACTAATACTGCAGAAGAAATCTTTGTTGGTGAATTTGAAAAAAAAACAAAAAACTTTCAAAGTACATATTAAGGACAAGAGATATTATGAGAAGATTTGATTTTATATGTGGCTGGAAATGTTACAAAGTTGGGAATTTACTTCAGTTTCACATGTAACATTTGATCCTAGGAAAGTTCATGATACAGTAGAATTTTGATAAGAGTAACCTTCGCAGGAAAACATAATAATATCCTTTATCTCACAAAGAATACTATTATTATTTAAAATATTTCAATTTACATGCACTTTTGCATATATTTTTTTTTTCTCACTGGATCATCAGGTTCACGTGTGCATTTTAGACCACTGCTAATATAATGTTCGCCATAGATTATGAGGAGTCAGATTTATACTTAGCTCTCAGATTAGTGTGACTATTGCTCAAAACTTCTTTAAATAAAAATATATGAGCCAGTAAAATTCACTTTTTGGGGACTGGTTATTACAAAGGATATTAGGGAAGTTTATCAGGGGCTATAAAATCTATACGATGATTGGATTGTTTAAAGGACCACTACACACAGTAGAATAGCATAATCAGTAAATGCATAATAAAAAGACAATGCAAGAACACAGTTTGAATTTCAAATGAGTAGTAGATTTCTTTCTGATACAGTTAAGTTAGTTCTATGTTCCCATCTACTGCATCATGTGTTAGCCATAAACCAATCACAAAAGGCATATATTCCGTGAATCTAGCACATGCTCAGTAGGAGCTGGAGCCTCAGAAACTGTGCATATAAAATGATTTTGCACATTTAGATAATGAAAGTGATTTGGAAAGGTGTTTAAAATTGTGTGCTCCATCTGAAAAATGAAAGTTTAATTTTGACTTAAGTGTTCCTTTAAGTTAGCCAAACTGGATTTGTGTACTCTAGAAAAGAGTTGCTTGAGAGGTCATATTACTTTACATAAATACAATATATTTATGGCCCATATAAACAGTTAGCAGAAGCAGTTTTTATTCAAAGAAATTGTGACAAAATTGTGACAAACGGGCACGTTAAGGAAAATGTAATATCCAGAAATAGAAAAGGTTTGTTTTTTGTTTTTTATTTGTTTTTTGCTAAATGTTTTTTTAATCTTTTTATAAAACAGAATGCAAGGTAATAACTGCTTACATTAAATAGGCAAGTAATTCACCATGGCCCAGATTACAAGTTGTGTGGTATGGTTTTACAGCGCGCAAAATGGTCTTTGCGTGCGGAATGGTCATTGATTTGATATTACAAGTCACGCGGTATGGTTTTTCCGCGATCGTTATGGCCGATCCATTCCGAATTCAAAGACCTGCAGTTATGTGATTTGCAAAACAAAAAGTTTTATAAAACACATCCAAAAATATGTTACAAAGTACACTAAAACCCATAAACTACACAATTAACCCCTAAACCACCACCCCCTGCATCGCAACTACGAAATAAAGCTGTTAACCCCTAAACCGCCATTCTCCTGCATTGCAAATAATAAATAAACCTATTAACCCATAATCCGCCATCCCTTCACATTGCAAATACCTAAATTAAACTATCGACTCCTAAATCTAACACCCCCTAACGTTAACAAAATTAAAAAACACCTAAATTAAAGTTACAATATACTAACTACCTTAAAATAAATAAAAACTTTCCTGTGAAACAAAATTAAAACCTAAGCCTAAACTAAAAACAAACTTAACATTACTAGTTTAACAAAAATAATAATACAAAAAAGCTACATTACCAACAAAAAAAACCTAGCATTACTAAAAATAATAAAACCTAACATTACCAAATAAAAAAACAAAACCTGCCATTACAAAACAAAAAAAGAATAAAATTACAAAAAATAAAATTAACTGCATTTCTGCTAATATCCTACAATTTTCTTGTGCCCTTTAAAATGCACACTCTATATGCAGCAAGCTCACTTCTATTCATGACCTATTTGTTTTCATGATTGCTTAAAGGGACAGTACACTGTAAAATTGTTTTTATATGAATGTATTTTCAATGACTTGTTATACCAGAAGCAGAGTATAAAATTTATGAGAAATTGTATTTTTCAGTTTATTTCTGTATATGAAGTAGCTGTTTTTGTGCTTTTAAACCACAGCCTATTACAATGGGTTGAGCTTCAGGTAATATCAGATCTCATTATGTTATCATTTTTATGTAAACAGACTTCCTTCTTTATCTTATATTTGTCTGTAAAACTAAAGCTCAATACATAGAGAGAACAATGGAAAATTATCATTTTATTACTTAACTATCATGCCCCCCACTGAGAGTGTAATCTCTTCTGCTGGCTGTGTTCACTTAGGCTATTCAATATAATATACTTCAGTATAGAAACTTTCACAATAGGTTGGGCTACCACAGGCTAAATCAGCTATTTCACATGCCAAAATAGGGGTAAAGGAGCTACTTGTAAACAATTTAAAACACACCAGCAGGTAAAATGAATCATTGGGAACAATTTAAAGGGGAGAATTTTTTTGGGTGAACTGTCCCTTTAACCTGTTAGAAACTCCCAGGACATGAGGCAGATAAGGAGGGGGAGTTGGCATTCTTCTGTCTCTATACTGTACTTTCCATTGCAGTCCTTTACTCCTCCCACTTTTTTTCTCAGCTTTTGAAATTTATGCTATCTGCCCCTTCTCGTCTGTAGTTCTCCATGTTTTTATTATCTTTCAGTGTCCTGGTCCAGCATAATAACATCCAGACCACTTTAGAGTCTGATTCCAACATTTCCTCTCTTGTATTATTATTATTATCAGTTATTTATAAAGTGCCAGCAGATTACGCAGCACTATACAAGTAATAATAAAACATTACAGGGATGCATTACATACACAAACAAACAAGTACAGTATTGGGGTACATTACAGTTGTAGGTGCAATAATTGAGTTATACAAAAGGAGAGGAATGGCCTGCCTTTAAGCACAATCAGTAGTAGTTCACTTTAAATACAAAGTGGCCTACAGGTAGAGAGGATCTCAAGCTTACTATCTAAAGGAGAGGTAATGGACACAAAAGGTAAGGGAGAAGGGAAATATGTCTGCTATAAGGCAGTGCAAACTGAGAGTGAGTAATGACGTAGGCAAACAATAAGAAATATTGTGTGGTGAGTGGGCAAATAGTATTGGAAAAGAGTAACAGAATGTGGTTAAGTGTCAGTGCAGAGGTTGTGAAAATTAAGTAGTGTCTCAATCCTGGATTATTAATGACAGCTGCACCTAATTGCTGCTAGGAGGTGTTTATATATTAAGATAAACACCAGGGTGGGTGGTGGAGGGAGGATTGGAGGGCTGGTGCTTGCAGAGCAGGGTAAGTTGTGTAGTTAGAGTTGCAGCTGTAAGAAAGAGAATGGTAAGGTGAAAAATCTTGGTTATAAAGTAAGGGGGGAGGTGTAGTTTGAGACAGAGTAGAAGGGGAGACAAGAGATTGGAATGTTACAATAATAAAAGTTAAAAGCAATCCCATATTAGCAATTCCAGTGTAGCATTCCTTCCCTCATCTTAGGTGACTTCAACACAATTACTAAATCCTGTTGTGCACACGTATGCAGCATTTCCAGAATTCACCTTCTCCTTACTCAAGAAACGTCAAAAATACTAATTAATTCCATCAATTTGTAACGCATTGACTACAGCAACCTACTCATCAATGGCCTTCATAAACACGGCCTCTCTGCCTTCATCTATCATGAATGCTTCAGCTTAATTCATACACTAAAGTCACCAATCTACATAGCTGTCCTGCTCTGCCAGGCTCTACACTGGCTCCCCATACACTCTAGAATACAATTCAATGTATTAACCCTAGCCTATAAAGAACTCAACAGCTTCACTCCCAACTATATTTCCTCTCTCATCTCCAAATACTCCCTGAACCGTCCTCTTCCGTCAACCTCAGACCAACGCATCTCCATTCCTATTATCTCAGCTTCCCTCTCTTGCTTCCAGACTTTTACTGCTCCTGTTCTCTGGAACTCTCTTCCCCGCTACATCATATTGTCTTGAATCTTGTATAGCTGCAGACGCTGTTTGAAAAGCAACCTTTTCCGAGAGGCATACCATCTCTCCTCTGTTTTTCATAGTTACCAAAATAAATCTTGAATTGACTTGACTCACTGCTGCAACTACAATCCACGTGACAAACTACCCAAAACCTTATGTCTCTGCACCCTCAATCTGTAGATTGTAAGCTCTTCAGAGCAGGGCCCTGCTCTACCTTTACAAGTTTTGTTTAGTCTGTTATTTATTTGTACAGTGAGCCCAAACCTCTAAAACATTGTAAAGCCACTTATTGGATAAAGCAGTAAATATTTATTAAATTGCAACATGTTTCTTGGCCAATCTAAAGGGCTGTTTGTTTGCAAGACAATCTTATTGTATATCATACATCATAAAGGTGTAACTGTATAAATTAGTTAAAAACAGGGCTCAAACAAAATCTGCAAATTCGCTATCTACTATGTTATAATATTTAACTACTATATAACATTTTTTTACGGTACGGCTATACCTCTGAAATATTGGTTATTGCGCGTGGAATGGCCGGTAACGCATATTACGAGTTCTGGCAGTATAGCTATACCGCAAGCATTTTAGCCTGTAACGCAACAATCAGATACACACTAAAAAAATGACGTTTTCCATAGCGCCGTATTACAGGTTTTACAGTCACAAGCCATTCCACGATCTGAGACCAGTAGTTATGGATTTTGCGAAACAAAAATGTTTCACAAAACTCATAACTAAAATGTTACAAAGTACACTAACACCCATAAAGTACCTATTAACCCCTAAACCACCACCCTCCCACATCGCAAAAACGTATTAACCCCAAATCTGCCGCCTACCCACATCGGTAACACTAAAATAAACCTATTAACCCCTAAACTGCGGGGGCTCCACATCCCCAACACTAAATACATCTAGAAACCCAAAAACCGCTGGCCCCCCACATCGCCAACACTACATAAATCTAGT
This sequence comes from Bombina bombina, assembly GCF_027579735.1. NCBI lineage: Eukaryota > Metazoa > Chordata > Amphibia > Anura > Bombinatoridae > Bombina > Bombina bombina. Next base: position 307,331,009 of record NC_069499.1, on the reverse strand, counting down.
AACCCCTAAACTGCCGCCCCCCCACATCGCCAACACTAAATAAATCTAGTAACCCCTAAACCGCAGGCCCCCCACATCGCAACTACTTTAATAAACCTATTAACCCCTAAACCGCCAGCCCCCCACATGGTAACTAATAAACTAAATCTATTAACCCCTAAACTGCCGGCCCCCACATCGCAAAACACTAAATTAAACTATTAACCCCTAAACCTAACACCCCCTAACTTTAAATTAAAAGTTACAATATAACTATCTTAAAATTAATAAAAACTTACCTGTGAAATAAAAAAACTAAGATTAAACTATAAATTAACCTAACATAACTATTCTAATAAAATTTAAAAAAAACTAACGGGGCGGAGCCAGCGCTCAACTGAGATGGCTGCACTTTTGTGAGCTCCGTGCTTCCTTAAGGGCAAAACGTTAATAAAATACTCTTGTGACAGCATGGATTGATTGGCTCTACCTGTCTGCATGGACTAACAGGGTGGCAGTAAATATCTATGGGCTCTAAGTGACTGATCGACACTGGGACTTAGTGGAGTGGTGTTTATAGCTGCAGCGGAGCAAGCCATGTGGGAGATCGCAAACTACGAAATACAGCTCCGGTGGCATACCGCAGCTGCCAGACACGGAGGATATCTGTGAAAGCAACCCGGAGTACAAAAGTCGCCTGGCATTGTGCGGGTAAGATCTTTTCTCTGCACAAGGGCTGTGTATATGTGGCGATCCTATGTAGGCCCATAAACTGTCGTAGGGGATTAACACAGAAAGTTGCAGTTTATATAAAAAGTGGTGCTGTGAAGAGCACAACTTGGGGGCTGACTAGGCTTATACCAATGCCGATGGCAAGATCCACATAAAATTTTCTCTTGTTACGTTGTGTGCCTTACTTTTTAATACACGGGGGAGGAGACGAGGCGGGAGAGCGCCATTAAAGCTATTTGGAAGCAAGTACCGCTGAAGAGGGGCTTATAACTACCTATATATAATTCCATTTGGAAGATTTAAAGAGACAGCTGCCTGCAGCGAAAACATAAAAACGTTTCTTTCCCTCTCCTGTAGCCTTCCCCTTTCCTAACAACTTGCACACTGCAACATTTACATCATAGTGTGGAAATCAAGGCGGGCTTTCTTTTATCTGCGACTTTTTAATACCTTACAAAGCAGCTATGTCGCCTAAAAAAACAATTTTTTTAAAGCATTGGAAAATCAGACCCCTGTGATTTCTAGAGCTGCAGAAAAAAGTCCTAGATCCCCATCATCATCCTCAGACTCAGAACCTGATGTCCCGAATCCAACTATCACTATTCCCAAAGCTCTTTTAGACTTCCTGCCATCTAAAAAGATTTTACCTCCCTGGTTAGCCAGGTTAAACAGTGTATCCGGGAAGAAATCGCAGATATTAAAAAAGACATTGCAGACATGGGACAAAGAGTAGAGAAGCTGGAGGGACAAGCGGACCTCTCCTGCTCTAATCTTACTTTCCTTAGAGCTAAAACTGCAGAACAGGATGTTGCCATAGCTCAAATGGAGAATAAAATTGACGACCGGGAGAACAGGAGCCATCGTAGCAATATTAGGATTAGGGGAGTCCCCGAAACCATACTTCCAGCAGACCTTGAGTCATATATACAAGGCCTCTTTACTTTTTTACTGGATACAGGGGATGACGCTACAGTAGCCTTAGACCGGTTCCACAGAGCCCTGAGAACCAAACCCTTGGGGGACCAACCACCAAGAGACATAATCGTTAAGGTCACTAGTTTCCCCATGAAAGAGGAAATAATGAAGAAGGCGAGACAGAAACACCTGATCAAATTTAAAACAAATATTTGCAAATATTTGAAGATCTGACACACAGAACCCTGTTGAAAAGGAGGGAACTTAGACCTCTAACGGTCAAACTGAGACACTTGAACATCCCATATAGGCAAGAGGGTGACATGCCACTCACCCAAAGACATGGGACAGATCTGCAAGGATCTGGAAATAACCTTGCCTTCACCACAGGAAGAAGCGGGTCAAGCTGCCACTTCAGGAACCCTTCACCCACCACCGCTCCCTCAAAGGGACGCATGGCGGGATGTTCCCTCAAGGAAATCTCGCAAACCTAAACCAGGGCCATTGGACTCTGAAATACCAGGATGACAGTCCTGGGGGGATTTCTTCTGAAATATGTTGCAGTCTTTCCTTTTCCTGTGCACGGCATTGGAGACGTACATATGAAGAAACAATTCCAGTAATCACTTGAGGAGCAGCTAAGTATACGACTTGTAATTGTTGTATAATGGGACTGAAATGGTTGTCATTGTTACTTATAATATAAGCTGTTTCCTTATGTTTTCAGGTACCTTCTTTGATATTACGGTAATGGAGCATATGATGTTGAACCTAGGCTACCTAGGGGGTAAGGCCTTAAATTAGGCCGCATATGGAGGTTTAGGTCAGATCAACCTGAGGTACACTTTATAGATTTCCGCGGGGCCACCTGGGAAAGCTCCATCTGGTCCTGTGGAAGCAATAATTCCATTTATTTGACACATGCAAGATAGTATTTTACGTTTATAAGATACATAACATTGCCCATTGTGAGACTTTTTCTCCTGCTTTAGAGGATGTCATTCCTCTTTCACGCCGGTTACACCTGTTGTGTATATTTAATCTTTGTTAATGTTTTAGTATTATTGTTATTTTTATGTATTTAACATGTTATGCTCAGGGATTGAATGCAGATATCGCAGTACATGTAACACAGAGAAGGGTCTTATGACAATCACTTACTCACCTTATAGCTAAATATGATTAGGAGGCCTTTGTCAGAACAAAAAATCCAAATAATTACACAGAATGTTAAGGGTTTTAACTGTCCTAACAAGCGGAGTTTGGCCTTGCGGGATATGCGTAAGAGAGGGGGACATATATTACTGTTACAGGAAACGCATTTCAAGGGGCACGCAATCCCTAAATATTTTTCATCACACTATCCCCAACACTATCATAGCACTAATGTTACTAAAAAAACAAATGGAGTAAGTCTCCTTATCCACAAATCTATATAGTTTAAACTCCTACACATAGATAAAGAGGGCAGATATCTAGGCGTAGTGGGCTTACTTTTCGGCAAACCTGTCACTATAATTAATCTTTATGCCCCTAACACTAACCAGGAGAAATTTATCTCTCGAGTTACCGCTAAGGTCAATGATATCCATAAGGTCCCTCTTATTGTTGCCGGACACCTCAACATCCCACTAGAACCTAGTTTAGACAGCTAGAATCCGAATATTAAGATAAACCATAAAATGCTTTCATCTGTATGGAGGGACATGAAGTCCATGACACTCCACGATGCCTGGAGATACCTCCATCCGCACACAAAAGACTATACTTTTTTTTCTATGCCGCAAAAAAGTCATTCTAGGATTGATTATATATTAGTGGATCACTTGGCACTATTGTTAGTTAAAACCATCTATATAAAACATACGACATGGTCAGATCACTCAGCAGTGGAGTGTTCCATGATATGGCCCTCAATTCCAATTAAACCCTTTACTTGGAAGCTGGATGACTCATTGTTATCAGACACACAGATTTTAGACAAACTGAATAATCAATTAAATATGTATTTTTCTCCCAGAACTTAGCCCCACCACAATTTGGGAAGCCCATAAAGCTTTTATAAGAGGTGAGTTTATCAAGATTAAGGCCCACAGAAATAAGCAATCCTTAATGAATTACACTAAATTAGCGCAAGAAGTCTCAGAAGCAGACTACCTCTTAAAATTAAATCCTACTGACCAATCCCTGCTTGCAGCATTAGAAGCGAAACGCAAGAATTTATCTCAGCATCTTCAAATAGAAACTCAACAACACCAACTGTATATAAAGCAGAAATATTATGGGGAGGGTAATAAATCGGGCAAACTGTTAGCTAGGACATTAAAAAAACAGAGGCTGCAATCATACATGCATTCACTGATCTCGCCACAAGGGATGCCAATAGAGGATACAAAAACCATAGGTAGATCCTTTCAAATATTCTATCATAAGCTATATAACCTTTTCCCTGGCAGATGGATTGAAACCCATAGGAAGCTATGTGATAAATATCTTCATAATTTGAAGCTCCCTAGGCTAAAATCTAGCGACAGGGACTTTTTAAATTCCTCTATCAATATTGAAGAAATATTGGAAGCTATAAAAAGCATGAAACCAGACAAGGCCCCAGGCCCGGACGGCCTCTCAAATAAATATTACAGAACTTTCAAGCTGCAGCTTGTCCCACATCTACTTGGCCTATTTAATTACATTTCTGACTCAAATTGCTTCCCGGACACGATGATGCAAGCACATATCTCGGTCATTCCCAAGGCAGGGAAACCCCCAAACTCCCCGGCAAATTTTAGACCCATATCCCTACTAAACGTAGACCTGAAATTATACGCCAAAATATTAGCTACCAGAATTAACAGATTCCTTCCAGATTTAATTCACCACGACCAAGTCGGCTTTGTCCCGCAACGCGAAGCTAGAGATAATATATGTCCTTCACCTGATAGATTATGTAAAACACTCAAAAACCCCATCAGCGCTCCTATCTACGGACGCTGAAAAAGCATTAGATAGGTTGGACTGGATGTATCTTCAGGCGACCCTTCTAAAATTTGGCTTTCCCAATAAATTTATAAATAAAATTTTAGCCCTTTATTCCAACCCCACTGCCCAGATAAGAGTGAATGGAACATTAACTGAATATTTTGAAATCCGAAACGGATCACGCCAAGGCTGCCCTCTGTCCCCGTTACTATTTGTCATGTCTTTAGAACCCCTAGCAGAAAAAATTTGTACTAACCCTGAGATATTTGGTATTACAATTAGAGAGGAAACCTATAAGTTAGCAATGTTTGCTGACGATGTCTTGATGACATTGTCGGCGCCAGAACAATCCCTACCAGTAGTGCAACGAGAATTGGAAGCCTTTGGAGAAGTCTCCAATTTTTTAATTAATAATAGTAAGTCAGAGTTACTCCCAATGAATTTATCTGCTAATGACATCCTGAGGCTGAACCAAAGACATCCATATAGAATCCAAACTTGTGCCCTAAAATACTTAGGGGTTTTCTTGTCATTAAATTTGGAAGAAATTCGCCAGCTGAACTACGGAAGATTACTTGAGGAATTTGTAAACCTAACCTCCACTTGGCTTCCAAAAAAATATATCTCCTGGTTGGGCAGGATAGCAGCAGTAAAGATGACCCTCTTACCAAAGGTTCTTTATATTTTACAAGCTCTTCCACTGCCTGGCACTAAGGGACATATAGGCAAACTACAATCTATTATAGACATGTACATATGGCATCGTAGGCCGCCTAGGATAGCGAAAAGCACCTTATACACTCATAGAGAGGAAGGAGGGCTTGGGGTTCCCAATCTCTTTATATATAAACAAGCTGCATCATTAAATCGTGTAATAGACTGGTGCAGGCAAAAGGGGAGCTCATATAAGAGATGTGTCCACTTGGAGGCACAATTGATTGACACCCCCCACATGGGCAGTCTATGCTAGGCCCCGCAAAAGCTTCCATGGGAGTTATTATATAATTACCCAATCTTGAAAGAAACATGGTCAGATTGGATACTGATGAGAGGCAAATTTTGCTTAGTTACTACGAACTACTCACCATTGACAATTTTACACCCCAATAGAGAATTCCCGGTTAAATTGCAGGGGGTGTAATTTAATAATACCCCAGAGCACTCGCTGCTAGAATTTTTACCTGTATACCTACTACTAGCGCAAGGGCGACTGGCCCCAAGAGACACATTGCTAGAGAGGGATCTGAGCTCATTTGACTCTGGGTTATATTACCATCAGGTAAGGCATTTTTTGATCACACATAAGTTGAATAAGGATATGCTGAGACAGTTAACTTTGTTTGAATCTTTATGCACATCAGAGCAACATCCGAAAAAAGTTATTTCCTTAATGTATCGATGCCTTCTTAAATCTCACTACCCTATGTTACCAAATTATACTCTTAAATGGGAGAAAGAGATGCATTCAAATATTTTTACCAAACAGTGGTCTTCATGGCTTAAAGCCACAGCTAGATACGCTCACTCTGCAGCAGGCTTGGAGACCAATTTAAAAGTAGTTACTAGATGGTATTTAACGCCTAGCAGACTAAAATACATGTTCAAAAATGCCAATGATAGATGTTGGAGAGGCTGTGGTAGATTGGGTACCATGTATCATATTTGGTGGGAATGTGAAGAGATAAATACCTTCTGGGCCCAAATCCATTCAATAGCGTGTCACATAGTGGGTTTCCATTTTGAACTCTCCCCAGAACCAATCTTATTTAATGCAATATTTGACATTCCATGTAAAATCAGGAGGCAACTCTATCAGATTTTGATAAATGCGGCCAAGAGGCTTATCCCCAAACTGTGGAAGAGTCCCCAGTTGCCTACAATTCCACAATGGATTGAGCTAGTAAAAAACACTCTAGTCCTAGAGAGATACTATTATTTTAAGGTGGGCCAAATGGATTTCTTTCACGACATGCTGTTCCTATGTGAACAATACCTTTATGAGAGTAGGAATTCCACACCCAACACTTTTAACTAATGTGAAACTCTAATTTAATTTTAATTTTACTTTTCTAAATATTAACAGACCTACACTGTTATAACATGGTTCTATAAGAGATGTTTGCAATATAAATCCCTGAAAGTTTATGTTGTCATGTTTTTATTGTTGTTTATGTTTGATGACTCTTTGTATGGACACTCACACTTTCTTGGAATGAGCCATATAGAAATTTACTCTTCTCTAAACTCAGATACAACTGGCTCTATCGGACTACTTTTTACATATGGACATAAGCTGAAATTATAAGCTATATACACCAAGAGATTTTTATTCTATGTTTTTCTTATATTTGTAGTGTATTTGATGTCATGTTTTATTTTTGAAACTATAAAGAAACAAGAAATAAAAAAAAACTAACAATTAAAAATCCTAAATTACATGATTAAAAAAAACCTAATCCTACGAAAAATAAAAAAACAAAATTGCAAATTTAAATAAACCAAATACTACGAAAAAATTTAAAAAATCTAACATTACAAAAAATAATAAACACTAAAATTATGAAAAATAAAAAACTCTAAGATTACAAAAAATTATCTAATAGCCCTTTAAAAATAAAAAAGCCCCCCCAAAATAAAAAAAGTGTCCTATCATGGAGGTCTATCTAGGTAGTATATGCTGCAAGAGTCACTGCACAGACTCTCAGACAAATAAAGGAAAAAGGTACAGCAGAACTAACAAATAAAAAAATCTCACAAAATGTTATCAAGTGGAATAAAAAAATATTATAGGGGAACTTTTTTTTTTTAGGCGGCTTGTGTTGGAGCGCTCTAGTCTCTTGATTTATGATCACGTTAAGGTCTGTCTGTGTGTCCCAGGTTGCCCACTACTGACTTACCCACATCTTTTTGCTATATTTTCTAGTGCATTAGTAGTAGAACAGTACATCCATTGTAACATTTTCAATGGCATTACAGTTTCTTTCTTAAAAAATAGATATAAGCAGACATTCCAGATTTTTCCAACTCTTTTTTCAAACCAGTGTTTTAATTTTGCTACAGTTCAAATAACATCATTTTTATTGCTACATTCAAAACCAACAAAAGCTTTTATCAGTATTGGAACAACCCTCTTTTCTTCTGAATTATTGAAAAGATTTCACATCAGAAGAGGGAAAAGACTCAAGAATAAGTAGCCAAGAATCTGTATATGTTCTCATTCAAAACAGAGGAGGATTGCAATTTAGGACCCTTGTCAAAAGAGGTCAAAGATGAGAAACAAGGTGCATCCATCAAGATAGTAGAGCACTGGTTTTAGGACTGAAAACGTGGAACAATTTGTTCAATTTAAGATTTAATAACAACACTGAAATCAGGATTAACATAGAAAGTTTAATTTGATTGGTTGTTAGGTAGGGTATGGGTTTATCTGGAAAAACAAGCACCCTAGGGTTGCTATAAAAATTGTATATAATCGGGTCCTGGCTGGAGGTGCTGCTATGCCTAATTTATCAGCATATCATGACGTTGCTAATTTAGCTCCTATTCAAGTAAAGGGTATAACTGACTCCAACAGTAAATGGTCGATTTTACAACAGGCTTCAATATTTATGGATCCATTTATGGATTCCTGAACATGTCCGGCAAGTAAACTTGACAGATAACTTTATAATTAAGTCCAAGCTTAGATTTTGGGATAAGATCCTTCATCTTCCAGGAGTATCTCCTCATCCTTCTCCAGTGCAGTCTCTTAGAGGTCTATTGGTAGCACTCCAAGAATCTCCTCCTGATGCATAGAATGATGGTGGAATGGAAACAGAGACTTATTCATGAATGATTCCCTATGTACAATGGCTCAATTTCAGACTTCCTCTTCTCAAACCCATTTGCTTAGGTTAGAATTTCTCAGATTGAAGAGCTTTTTAAAATCCTGGGAATTTCTTAATGCTCCTCTTTTCCAGGTGAGGGAATGGGAGAGAAGATGGCAAACAGGTATTTCAATACCAAAAATTGTTTCTCTTTCATATAGGGGTGTTATGAAAAACACACATAAAAAAAATGCTTATATTTGGCAATGGGAGACAGCCATTACATTTGAAGGTTCTACAGATTCCTGGGCATCTGAAGTTATCTGAACTAGAATGGTGGTCCACTGTTTTTTAACTTTAATTCAAAATTCAAACTCAATGGCATCCTACCCCCTCTGACTTTTCAAAATTTCAAATGATAAATCACCGCTATATTGGAATGTGCTAGGTTGGTCACCCCGCACATATGTAGTGGGAATACCCTAAGATCTAGCATGTCTGGAGAAGGGCTTTTTTTACTGTTTGAAAATGGAAGTTGTTTTAGCAGACCACCCCCAAACCCGACTTTTTTTATCTTTTCCCTGGCAAACTCCCCCAAAATATCCTTAATTTACCATTTATAAAATCATGGTGGTTAAACTAGTTTTAGCCAGGAAATGCTGTATACCTCTGGGCCCCAAGTGGAGCAAGGTTATTTATGTTCTGGCACACATAAAATCTATGGAAATCAAAGTATTTCCAGCTAATAATAAAATTGACATGCATTAAATCTGTTGGGTACTGTGGAGGAAGTGTCAGGGGGGTAGATCAAGGCCAGTGAGTCTCCTAACTAATATTTAATTAATAGATTGTTATACTAATGGATCAAGAAATAAATTATGTCCATGTTTTATATATATATATATATATATATATATATATAAAAATATATATATATATATATATATATATATATATATATATATATATACAGGTGGCCCTCGTTTTACAATGGTTCAATTTACACCGTTTCAGAATAACAACCTTTTTTCCAGTCATGTGACTGCTATTGAAAAGCATTGAGAAGCAGTGCATTTATTAAAATAGCCAGTAGGTGGAGCTGTCCGCTTGTGTGTGTATATATATATATATATATATATATATATTAGGGTTGCACCGATACCGATACTAGTATCGGTGCCGATACCGATACCAAGTATTTGCATGAGTACTTGTACTCGTGCAAATGCACCGATTCTTAAACCGATACCTCCAATTCCTACCCATACACCATATTGTGGCGTTTTTCAAACTGCATGTTCCAATTTAATTTTAAGCAGGAGTGGAGACTTAACTAAAAATGTTTCACTTTTTCTGCCAATACAAATTGATGTTATTTGTATTATTGTACGTCAGAGCCGTGCTCCAAAAGCTGCTACTTTACAGCTGGAAGCCTACCTGGGACAGATCACTGTGCCTCATTTAGACAAACTCCTGAAGTACTGGGCAGTTAATAAACTGAGATTTAATGGCTCAAAAAATCTATCTGACCCATGCAGTAATGTGAAAAGTGAAAGACTCTTCAGCTTAGCGTCAAACGTCCTTACTGATAGCAGAAACAGACTTATAGCTGAACATGCAGAGATGCTTCTGTTCCTTAATAAGATCTTGCCACTAACTTTTGAAAAAAGTATTCCAATTGCTAGATTACCTGTTATACTGCTAGTTCTCATCCTTCACAATTATGCTCAAAACATACTGTACTCTGAGGAACATCCTTAGCCAGGACTGGACTGGAAATAAAAAGCAGCCCTGGAAAAATATGAAGACCAGCCCTATTTTCTGTTGAGTCAGTAGAATGCAAATGCTCCATTTTTCTCAAATGGAATTACTGGGATACTCCTTCCCCAATATTATTTTCAGAATTAAATCATATTACTGCCTTGTGTTTAAGAGTCTTTCTGGGAAGCTCCCACCCTACCTGAGCAGAATGTCCCCCCCCCCCCCCGGTATTCCCACCACCTATAACCTCCAATCCAGTACCAGCACATTATTTAGCTTGCCTCAATACAAAAAGAAAGCTGCTCGATCCTCCTTTTCCTACAGAGCACAAAAATTATGGAACGACCTCCCGCACACTTTCAAACCTTCCCCAAGCCTAAAATCATTTAAGAGATCCCTCTCTACATATTTCAAAACAGAATGCACCTGTCATAGTTGATTATATATTTCCTACCTGCTCTGCACTATTTTTAGAGTCACATGCAGTCTTGGCCCAGACCAGCATGGGAGCAAGTCCGTAGGGAAAATTACTAAACAGACATTACAATACACACAAAAATAAAGTCTAGCACTTGCTCAAAAGCTCTCAGCTAAGTCTAAAAGAAACTGGAAGAGTCAGTTAACGCATTTGGCCAAATGGGACAAGCCCAGGTACCACGTTAAGGTCTCTTCCAAAACCTGGGACCCTAATACAGCCACACAAATGCAGGCTCACACACAGGTGCAAGCTCATATTCAAGCAAACTGGGAACTAGTCAGGGTTCACAGACTTTTGTAATCACCCTTAAGCACAAGCAAAACAAGGAGAATGGAACAGTACTCCCAGACCGGACCGGGGACACATCAAATGACACTGAAACACTGCTCAGCTATGGTGGTATAGCACTCTCAAAAAGCTGCACTATTTCTAGAGTCACATGCAGTCTTAGCCCAGACCAGCCTGGGAGCAAGTCCATAGGGAAAATTACTAAACAGACATTACAATACACACAAAAATAAAGTCAGGTTTTAGAAGAGACCTTGACGTGGTATCTGGGCTTGTCCCATTTGGCCAAATGCAGTAACTGATTCTTCCAGTTTCTTTTAAACTTAGCTGAGAGCTCGTGAGCGAGTGCTAGACTTTATTTTTGTGTGTATTGTAATGTCTGTTTAGTCATTTACCCTACGGACTTGCTCCCAGGCTGGTCTGGGCTAAGACTGCATGTGACTCTAGAAATAGTGCAGCTTTTTGAGAGTGCTATAGCACCATAGCTGAGCAGTGTTTCAGAGTCATGTGATGTGTCCCCGGTCCGGTCTGAGAGTACTGTTCCATTTTCCGTACATACATACATACATATATAAAAATTTCCAAAAGGCAGGCACTCTCACATAGTAGTCAACCACCAGGGTGTCCAGCTTGAAGCATTTGTATATCCAAAAGAATCCCTAAAATAGGCAAAAATGGGAAGCGGCACTCACTGGATTGGTAATTTTAAAGACATTTTTATTTTATTTCACAAACTCTCCTGTGACATTTTGGGGTCGTTAACCCCTTCCTCAGACAGTGCATAGTGAACAAACAAGGTGTCATATATACCCTTAACAATCAAATATGTTAATCAATATACAAAATACAAACAAAACAAATCATACCCCATCTTCCATGTGTAAGCTGTGAAAGATTTAACCAAACACTTTCAGTGTGGTCTTACACGTGACTTCTCAACGTGTCATCACTATGGTGATGCTGGTAACAAAAAACATTTGTATCTATACAATCTAGTAACGATAGTGATCATGTATCACATCTCCCATGGTAATTTTGGTGAAAAAAGATACATATGTGTTCATTCCTAAGGTGCCTGCCGTATACCTCAGGGCCCCAAGTGGAGCCAGGTTATTTATGTTCTGGCGCACACAAAATCTATTTCCAGCAAAGTATTTCCAGCTAATAATAAAATTGACTTGCATTGTATCTGTTGGGTACTGTGGAGGAAATGTCAGGGGATAGATCAAGGCCAGTGAGACTCCTAACTAATATTTAATTAATAGATTGTTATACTAATGGATCAAAACATAAAGTATGTCTATGTTTGAATATAAAATAAGCAGTAAAAAAGTTAAACCAATCATGTGACAGCCATCAGCCAATCACAAAATGCAGCCATATACCTATATACAGTGGATTCTTGCACATGCTCAGTAGGAGCTGGAGCCTCAGAAAGTACTCTTTTTTATAGAATTGAGTGAGGTCTGTCCATGTGTGGGTGAGTGTGCTATTTGATTCCTTGTTGTCAAATTTTAGAGAATCGGGCCCTAGTGAGTGAAAAAAATAAATAAATTAAAGGGATATAAACGTGCAAAAAGAAAATGCTCAAATATTTTAGAGCATATTTTATTGTACTATTGCTTGTATATATTTTATATCTATATCTATCTATCTATCTATCTATCTATCTATCTATATATTTGAAGTCAACCCCAGGGCCTCAATGCACTACTAGTATCTAGCTGAATCACAAGAGGGATGTATGTGAAGTCACCAATCTCCAGCTAGCTCCCAGTAGCCTAGGATATTTACATATTATTTTTCAACAATGGATATCAAGAGAACAAAGTAAATATGAAGTGAATTTAAAAGGGTCTTAGAAATACGTGTTCTGTCTTAATCACAAAAAGTTTAATTTTTTACTTTCTTATCCCTTTAAAATATAGGTGAAAGATTTTTTTGCTAAGCTTTATTAAACATTGCTTTAAAATGTCTGTTTTCCATTGCAGATGTGATACCAAAACTTTTAAAGTTAATTGTATTGTCATTGGTAGATTCTCTGCTGCCGAGCTACACATTCAGACCCTGCACCACCTGTTAAAGATAGCTTTATACTAAACTGACTTTGATTTTTTTCTATTGTTGTCTTGCAATAATGGTTGTATTTATACCGTTGAGGAGGTAACGAGGCGCAACGTGTGCCGGCTTCAGTATCTGACTCTGAAATCTTACTTTTCAACACAACAATTATTCTAGCCGCTCTTAAACACAGAGCTTCGGCCTTCTTTCAAAGGCTTATCCTACAGGCAATCATATTCCATGCTCTGGTGCATTTCCAGTGTCTTGTTCTCTCTGTTTGTTTATTCTACAGATGATCTTCAAAGTTATCCTTTGATGCAATTATTTGTTTTTAGATTTGGTAACATTGGTGGTTGGAGTCTAGTTTTCATGTTATATGTATGTCATTTTTAACTGTCTCACTACTGAACGTATCCCAAGACACCAGATTCACAAAAATGCAGAGAACCCTAGACTGAGAAAAATGTCTCTTGTATTAAGAAAAAATGCTTTATAGTATAAAACAGCACTGGAATCCTTAATGAATCTATACCATGGCATACAATAATAAATACTTTTTCTAAGGGCTGTCATTTTTAGGTAAAGCAGATTTTTTCTTACACACACATATATAAGGGTTTATTCCCCTATTCACAAAGAGATGAATTGCAGGTGAATTGTAGGTGAATTGTAGGTTATTTGAAATCTTTCATTAAAGGGACACTGAACCCAAATTTTTTCTTTTGTGATTCAGATAGAGCATGAAATTTTAAGCAACTTTCTAATTTACTCCTATTATCACATTTTCTTCATTCTCTTGGAATCTTTATTTGAAATGCAAGAATGTAAGTTTAGATGCCGGCCCATTTTTGGTGAACAACCTAGGTTGTCCTTGCTGATTGGTGAATAAATTCCTCTACCAATCAAAAACTGCTGTCCAGAGTTCTGAACCAAGAAAAAGCTTAGATGCCTTCTTTTTTATATAAAGATAGCAAGAGAAAAAAGAAACATTGATAATAGGAGTAAATTAGAAAGTTGCTTAAAATTACATGCTCTATCTGAATCACAAAATAATTTTTTTGGGTTCAGTGTCCCTTTAACTATTCATTATCAAAGACCAAATCTGATGAATATCTCCGGCAATAGCTGAGCTAGCCCTGCACAGTGCATAGTTAATATACTAAATACAATTCACCTGTAATTCTCCTATTTTAGGTGAATTGTACACAGCATTAACTATACCATGTGCAGGGCTAATTCAGATCTTCTTGCAGGAGATACTCACTGGGTTTGACGCTTCATAATGCATAGTTAAAGGGTCGGAAGTGAACTGTTTCAATTCACCTGCTATTCGCCTCTTAATGAATAGACACCATAATGTTTCCAGTGTTCTCCGCAGAGCAAGGAGATAGTTAAAGGAAGGAGGAGCTTTTTAAAAGAAATAAAGGTAGGGAGAGGTACAATCTAGCTTATTGATAACCCTTGAAATTGGTTTTGATGCACATTTAATGCGAATTAGAAACTTAAAGGGACATTAAACACCTTTTACTTTTGTGTAAAAAATTGTGCTTGTCCCACACTCTATAGAGAGTCAAAAAAGTAGCCAATTTAGGGCTAGATTACGAGTAGAGCACTATTTAGTGCTCCCACTCGCAGATTTTTTTGCACGTGCCGGGTTGTGCTCATATTATGAGTAGAAAGTAAAAAGTTAGCACAAAAATTGGAATTCCAATACAGCGACTGCGTTAATGATTGCTGACCTGATAACGTTTATTCAAGTGCGCTAAACCCGACATGAATTATGAATATTTCTTATTCCAATATTCTTCACATAGAAGAATATGTTCTATTTGTTCTTAAATAAATATTTTTATATATTTCTAATGATTTTTTTATATATTTGATGTATAGATATATAACAGATACATACTGTATACAAATATCTATTTAGAAATACTTAGAAAATATTCCCCTATGTGAAGAACATTGGATTTTGAAATATTGAATACACAGTTAAACACTTTATTTATTTATTTTTATATATATATATATATATATATATATATATATATATATATATATATATATATATATATATATATTTATGTCTATATGTGTGTACATATGTATTTATGTGTTTTTGTTTGTATATATCTCTGTAAATACATATATACACATATAAATATATGAATACATATGTACACACATATAAACATATATATATATATATATATATATATATATACATATACATACTTAGACATGTGTATGTTTGTATCTCTATATTAAAAGCCCTTTGCATGTCTTTTTTTTTTTAAAAAACCTGAGACCTCATATCTTTGAGTGCTTATCACTTTTTAATGCAATTTATTAGACAGTGTTATTTATATGAGTGTTACTGTACTGTTAAATGTATTTTTAATGTTTTTAGTCCAACTTTTTTGTCTCGTGTAAGAGTTAACCAGAAGCCTCGCTAACCGGACGATATTCTGTTGCGTGTAAAAAGCCGATAAATACCCCATATAGCTTGCACACTATAGTTAGTGCGCCACTAGCCCTTAGGAAATTTGCCTCATATTGAAGAACATCTAAATTCCAGCACAATGTTTAGACAAAATCAATAGCTCTTTAATATCACTTTAATAGGACTTGGCAGTATGCTGGGGCTTTTTAAACTCTGTGAATGTGAGAAATCTGGGAGGGGGGCACATATACCCATTACTTTATTCAAAAAAATATATAAATTAACCAATCGTTAGGCAAAACGAGAACATTTCTCTTTTTATTCTAACAGAATTAATACAGTACTAGGAATGTGAGCTAAAATGAATAAAATGTTACTTTGTTTTTTAATTGTGCTCCTATCATCTACTCTTACCTTTCATGTGGGATTTAATCTTTCAAGTGATACATGAGGAACAAAATCAATGGTATTTTCACAGAATACATACAATAGAAATGCATGCTAGTAGCTGAAACATGACACTATAAAACAATAAAAACCTAATGCGTAATGATGACTTATCTATTAAAGAATGTTCATTAGATACTAGAACACGACTTTGCTTAGTAATTTAAACAATAATATTGCATTATTTGCTAAGCAAAAACATTTAGCTATCATCTGTCTATCTTATTGACATAGCATTACTCCAAAACACTAATTCTCCATGGAAATAAACCGTGTAATTCATCTTTTCAGTATATGGACTAGGAGTTATAAATAGGGCTACAAAATTAAATCCTCTTTCAATTCACTTATTACCACATATCTGTCTCTTTCTTGTGTCCGTGCCCATCTATCAGAGGTAGAATAGAGGTCACACAAGCATGTTTTCTTTCTTGCAGTTTAAATCACTAAACAGGTTATTAATAAACTTTTTTTCAGACTACTGCACTTTTCAGTTTTGTGGGAATATTAAAGATTTCTTCCAAACTAGTGGCGTCCTGCAACATTTATTGACTCAGGCAAATCTATATCTCTTTGATCTGTTTTTTTGTATCTGCTGTGGTCAGGTGAAAAATGGGAGGTGGCATGACCTGTGCTTATTTTATCGTGTTTATTACAGAGGCGCCAGAGGCCAGTAGGCCTTTCATGCAGCTCAGGGTTAGGACTGGAGCAAGCGTGATATATGAATTCAAAATAGATTCATCTCCCCTATAATATACATTGCACTGCACTCTCAGGAGATGATCTGTCCCTTTATGATATGATATTAACCCTTGCCCTCTATGCGGTTCTAGGGTATCCAAAAAAATAAATGCTATCTTCAGATTGTTACACATTGTTGTTTTTTTAATTTTAAAATATGACTTATTGCTTGTGTAGAGACTTCTTCAATATCTTATACAAAAATTACAAGAGATAATAAAAATCACATACAGCACCTTGGGAAAGAAAGTCATATTTATTTATTTGCTCATTTTCCTCTGCTTCCTTTTACAGGTTCTCACTGTAACAGACACATCACATTAGCACTGTATGTGAATGTCAATACATAAGCTTAGGGTGTCTTTCTCTACAGAAATGGGGCTGAGTATTTTGGTGAGTTTCTAGTAAAAATGTATTTTATGTTGGTAAATAATTCTGAAAGCTTAAAACTGTGTTTCAGGTTGGACAATTATTTAGAAGATAATATCAACTAACTAAATCATGACGTTCCAGACTGGGCTTTGGCATTGAGCTATATCATCAGTGTATGTTATACAATAAAAAACTGTAGCTGAAAGGCACTCTGGGAAAGAGAGTGGGTGTAGTGGGAAGATAGCACTATTATTATGGAGGGTATAAAAGAGTGAGAATTCTGTTGTTTATAAAATGCCAAAAAAGTACAACATCCGTAAAGGGACATTAAACACTAAATAAATGCTACATAGAATGATACATTCAAAGAAAAGATTAGTCTGAGAATAAAATGTAGATGTATTTTTTAAAGTTTCATTAGCTGTTTAAATATTTACAAAATAAGTGTAAAGTTTAAGGCATCTACTTATCAAGCTGTCAACTTACTTGCATTCGACGGCACCAATACGCTCACCTAAGATCGCCTAACATTGCTGCCGCGGACCTGAATATGTTCTCCAAAGTTACCAAAAAAGCTGTCAAAAAGCTGCGCACCAAGTACGGTGCGATGAGCAGCGGACTGTTGTTAACTAACAGTCATCGATCTTGCTGCTCTTCTGCTTTTTCACAGCTTTATTGGTACCCTGTCACTAAACACCCCCACTATACCATACTGTTTTACCCCCTATACCGCCGCTCCCGGAGCCCACCGCAACTCTAATAAATGTATTAACCCCTAAACCGCCGCTCACGGACCCCGCCGCAACTAAATAAAGTGTTTAACCCCTAAACTGCCACTCCCGGAGCCCACCGCCACCTACATTATACTTATTAACCCCTAATCTTCCACCCCCTACACCACTGCCACCTACATTATACTTATTAACCCCTAATCTACCGCCCCCTACACCGCCGCCACCTACATTATACTTATTAACCCCTAATCTGCTGCCCCCTACACCGCCGCCACCTACATTAAATTTATTAACCCCTAATCTGAACTTCAATCCTAATGGCTGATCCAATCAGCCAATAGGATTGAGCTCGCATTCTATTGGCTGATTGGAACAGCCAATAGAATGCAAGCTCAATCCTATTGGCTGATTGGATCAGCCAATAGGATTGAACTTCAATCCTAATGGCTGATCCAATCAGCCAATAGGATTGAGCTCGCATTCTATTGGCTGATTGGAACAGCCAATAGAATGCAAGCTCAATCCTATTGGCTGATTGGATCAGTCAATAGAATTGAACTTCAATCCTATTGGCTGATTGCATCAGCCAATCGGATTTTTCCTACCTTAATTTCGATTGGCTGATAGAATTCTATCAGCCAATCAGAATTGAAGGGACGCCATCTTGGATGACGTCACTTAAAGGAACCTTCATTGTTCAAGAAGACGTCGGATGAAGAGGATGCTCCGCGTCGTATGTCTAGAAGATGGAGCCGCTCAGCGCTGGATGGATGAAGATAGAAGATGCCATCTGAATGAAGACTTCTGCACGTCTGGAGGACCACTTCTGCCAGCTTTGTTGAGGACTTCGGCCCGGTTAGGTGAAGACTTCTCACAGTAAGGTGATCTTCAAGGGGTTAGTGTTTTTTTAAGGGGGGATTGGGTGGGTTTTAGAGTAGGGTTGGTTGTGTGGGTAGTGGGTTTTAATGTTGGGGGGGTTGTCATTTTTTTTTACAGGTAAAAGAGCTGATTACTTTGGGGCTGTGCCCTGCAAAAGGCCATTTTATGGGCTATTTGTAATTTAGTATAGGGTAGGGCTTTTTTTATTTTAGGGGGCTTTTTTATTTTGTTAGGGGGATTAGATTAGGTGTAATTAGTTTAAAAATCTTGAAATTTGTTTATTATTTTCTGTAATTTAGTGTTTGGGTTTTTTTGTACTTTAGATAATTTTATTTAATTGTATTTAATTGTATTTAGTTTAGGGAATTTATTTGATTATAGTGTAGTGTTAGGTGTAATTGTAACTTAGGTTAGGTTTTATTTTACAGGTATATTTGTATTTATTTTAACTAGGAAGTTATTAAATAGTTAATAACTATTTAATAACTATTGTACCTAGTTAAAATAAATACAAACTTGCCTGTAAAATAAAAATAAACCCTAAGCTAGCTACAATGTAACTATTAGTTATATTGTAGCTAGCTTAGGGTTTATTTTATAGGTAAGTATTTAGTTTTAAATAGGAATAATTTATTTAATGATAGGAATATTTATTTAGATTTATTTAAATTATATTTAAGCTAGGGGGTGTTAGGGTTAGGGTTAGACTTAGGTTTAGGGGTTAATAAATTTAATATATACTGGCGGCGGTGTAGGGGGGCGATTAGGGGTTAATTACTTTATGTAGGTGGCGGCGGTGTTGGGGCGGCAGATTAGGGGTTAATAAGTATAATGTCAGTGGCGGCGGTGTAGGGGGGCAGATTTGGGGTTAATAAGTATAATGTAGGTGGCGGCAGTGTAGGGGGGCAGATTAGGGGTTAATAAGTATAATGTAGGTGGCGGCAGTGTAGGGGGTGGCAGATTAGGGGTTAATAAGTATAATGTAGGTGGCGGCGGTGTAGTGGGGGGCAGATTAGGGGTTAATAAGTATAATGTAGGTGGCGGCGGTGTAGGGGCGGCAGATTAGGGGTTAATAAGTATAATTTAGGTGGCGGTGGTGGCAGATTAGGGGTGTTTAGACAAGTGGTACATGTTAGGGTGTTAGGTGTAAACGTTACCATAGGAATCAATGGGATATCGGGCAGCAGCTAACATGAGCTTTCGCTGCTTTCAGACTCCCATTGATTCCTATGGCATCCGCCACCACCAGGGCAGTGGATTGAAAACCAGGTACGCTGGGCCGGAATAGTGGCAAGCGTACCTGGTAGAAATTTGATAACTAGCAAAAGTAGTCAGATTGTGCCGAATTTGCATTTGGAACATCTGTAATGACGTAAGAATTGATCTGTGTCGGACTGAGTCTGGCAGATCGTATGTTACATCACAAAATTCTACTTTTGCCAGACTGTAGGGTTTGATAACTAAGGGGAATCAGGCTAGCCACAAATACGCTGCGGAATTCCAGCGTATTTGCGGTTGACGGCTTGATAAGTAGATGCCTTAGTGTCAATACAACAATGGGAGCTGCCATGTTGTAACTTAGGTTACCTTCTCTGCTATGGTCAATTAGGGACAGTTATAAATAGGTCACTAGAGTGTGTAGCCAATGGCTGTGTGGAATATAACAGTGTTCTGCAATTCCATTTTTAACAGGAACTGAAAAGCTCACAATTTCAGAATGGAATTATCGTAAAAAGGTAAGTACCTGCCAGTACCTAAGATGATGACACTAGATAGGGGGGGGGAGGGTTAGAGAGCTGTTTGGGAGTGATCAGGGAGGTTGGAGGGTATGGAAATATCCTACACTGCAGAAAACAAAATACAAAAAATTAAAACATTTAATTTAGAAAAAAAAAAGCCTTACATTTTTATATGGGCAGACTGTCTGCCAGTACTTAAGATGGGGTGACCAATGGGGGTGACGGAAGGAAGAGAGCTGCTTGGGAGGGATCAGGGGTTGGGAAGTGTCAGGTGGGAGGGTAATCTCTACACTAAAGCTAAAATTGACCTGCCAAGCTACCTGATTAACCCCTTCACTGCCGTAAATAATAGAAGTGGGGTTCAAAGCTGCAATTAGTGGCCTTCTAATTACCAAAAAACAATGGCAAAGCCACGTATACCTGCTATTTCTGAACAAAGGGGATCCCAGAGAAGTTTTTACAACCATTTGTGCCATGATTGCACAAGCAGTAAATAATTTCAGTGAAAAACCCAAAGTTTGTGAAAAAATTAACGTTTTTTTATATTTGACCACATTTGGCGGTGAAATGGTGGCATGAAATATACCAAAATGGGCCTAGATCAATACCTTGTGTTTTCTACTTAAACATATATATATACAGTTTTGACAGGTAAATAAAAAAAAACAAGGCTCTATTTCTGTTTAAATTAAGTTATAGCAAAAATGCTAAACATTCTTCGGTATTTTGGGCAAGTTTTTCTCTCAAAGCCCTGGTAGTTACTTTCCTTTCAAAATTGCTAGATATTCTTCATTACAGCTATCAAAGAGTTAAGTTACCAAATCATCTTCAAATATTTCTTCTGCTCTACAAGTGCCAACAACATCATAGCCACCCATAAGCAAATTACTTTGTACTCTGCAATTAAAAAATTTAGCAACACTAAAAGAGTCCCTTGTGCAGCAGTTACTATGTGTTTTTATATATATATATATATATATATATATATATATATATATATATATATATATATATATATATTTATATATATAAAACAAGTACAGCAGGCAGTCCAGCACTTTTCTCTAAAGCCTCTCAATGGGTATCAATTTTCACAGGTTTACCATGCACGTTTGCCATGGAGGCCTGCCCTCCTCCCGTATATAATTCCAAGAATAGACAATGGCAACAGCACAATCTTTAAAAATATACTTCTTCTTTATTGGAACAACATTAGGATAAAAACATAGCTTTTTGCATTGCTATGTTTTTATCCTAATGTTGTTTCAAATAAAGAAGAAGTATATTTTTAAAGATTGTGCTGTTGCCATTGTCTATTCTTGGAATTATATATATATATATATATTTATATATATATATATATATATATATATATATATATATATATATATATATATATAATTAGCAGTTTTGTGGCCTGAAGGCTGAGCGGTGTTTATAGAAACATGCTGGACGCGCTTGGTTTGAAGGCCGACCTTTACAAATAAATTTAAATGCCAAAAAAACATTATGTAAAGTAGGCTTTGCTTTGAAGAAAATATTAAATATATAGAACACAATAGGGAGCGTGTCAGACTGTAGCATTGAGTAAACATTCAAGGTATTACCTTGTCTTTTCTTGGCAGTTTTTGCTATGTGGAGGTGTGTAACTAATGATCAAACCTGTTTAGATACAAGAAAGCTAAACTACTATTATTTTCATTTGTATAAAATTGTTGTACTATCCATAACCCTGTAACATTCTGTCCCTAGATTTTGTGAGAATATAAGTGCAAAAAAAAAAAAAGGTTTTATGTATGTGAAAAAAAAAAAATTGGATATGTTTGACATAACTGTGAATGTACAGTCTCTTAATGTAGTTTAGTGAATACTTAAATTCTAGTTAGTGAGATTTTGCCCTACTGTTGGAGTGTAGCTCTGCAATGCATGTTACTGAATAAGAAATAGACTGCTAGGCTTAGGACCAGTTATGTCAAATGTTTTTTAATGCAAAAGATATTTAAATGTGCTAGAAAATTTTATTGTTTAACTATTGCTTGAATAGAACAATTGGTTCGATTCCAATATATTAAATTGTGTTTTTCATTGTTTTTTTTTACTCCAGATATGCCGAAATTATCACACCAAATGCCACACTTATACTGATAATAAAAAAGCAACTTAGGCAATGCATGGACAGTATTAATGTCTACGATCACACCCAACTGACCGAAATATTGACAGCAAAATGTACATATCAAGCACTTGATAAATGCTCAGCATTCACAGATCAATTATAACATACATTAGATAATGATATCTGCCATCTGATCCAAAAAGATGGCACTGCCCATGCCAACAATGGCAATGATTTTGCATGATGATTGAATTGCACCAAAAAAAATTACATTTAACACATCATCACCATATCTACATATCAACATTTGTAGCATGCAGAGAGAAGACCGTCAGGAGAGAAGACAATGCAGGAACAGCAGAAAGAGGATAAATGGCCGGTGAGCTGGTAAGAGCAGCTGGGCAGATTG
The DNA here is from genome assembly GCF_027579735.1 of Bombina bombina. NCBI lineage: Eukaryota > Metazoa > Chordata > Amphibia > Anura > Bombinatoridae > Bombina > Bombina bombina. The sequence continues at coordinate 307,308,130 of NC_069499.1, read as the reverse complement.
GAGAGCTGTTGTATTTTTTATGTACTAAAAGATAATATAATCAAAGTCCCACTTGAAAAAGAGGTCCCAAGACTAAAAGAGAGGTGCCACAAACATTGGCAATAAAGAAACAATCTCAAATCGTGGGGAAAGCGTGTGCCAGGTCAACTCTTCTTCAAAAACGATCACTTCCACAACACTGTAATAAAACATTAAAAGAAGGCACTCCAATAGCACAATATCATTCAGATGATTATAATGCTTCCATCCCTATAGAAGGATACTCACAAAGGGAAAGCACTTATTTCAACGTGCAAAATTACAGAGTCTGGGAGAATCGGGAGCTTCCCAGCTAGCTCCTCAAAGGAAACCTTGCTGGACTTCTGTTTTGGTATATAGTGTCAGGTGAAGTAAAGACACTTGAATCAAGTATGCTGCATAAAAAAACTCTCACAGGAGGCGTAAGGTTATTTTATTATGAGAAAAAAAATGTTTTGCATTTAAAAACAAACTCCGAACATGTTCACTGTTAATGCTTCCTAAGCGGCATGAATTTTTTTTGTATTGATTCAGTTTTGGGTGGTCAACAGCCATTATCTGTCATTAAAGGACCAGTAGATACAGTAGATTTGCATAATCAACAAATGCATGGTAAAAAGACAACACAGTTGTCTGAATTTCAAATGAGTAGTAGCTTTTTTCCTGACAAATGTCAAAGTTATGTTTATTTCCACTCCCTCCTGAATCATGTGACAGCCATCAACCAATCATAAATGCATATACGTATATACTGTGAATTCTTGCACATGCTCAATAGGAGCTGGTGACTCAAAAAGTGCAAATATGAAAACACTGGGCACATTTTGTTAATGGAAGAAAATTGAAAAGTTGTTTAAAATTGCATGCTCTATCTGAATCATGAAAGTTTAATTTTGACTTGAGTGTTCCTTTAACAGTGCTGTTGTGGGAAGATGTAGATCTATCATAGGGTTATCAAACTCGATTCTTGTGATTTTGAGGTATTGGAAAATAATAACAGCTATCCTGTTTCTTCAATATTTAATAAAAATTTCCAAAAGATTAGAATCAAGGCTTATGGGCCCCATGTAATAAGAGGCAGTAGACAAGATTTCTTTGCAGGGAACGGGCAGCAGGCACTGTAAATCCACTGCCCACATGTACCATTGCACAAGAACTTCCTCATGCAAAGCCTCCTGCTGCTCTTCATAAAACTAATATTTGCATCTCTGTAATGTTACATGTTAGAAAATGCAATTTATGTCTGCGTGAACAAGGTTTTATTTGTGTTTGTGTAGTACAGGATTCTTTCTTTTTTTATAAAACCTATACCAAAAATACTAGTTTTTAAAAGAAGATATCTTTCTAAAGTTTCTTGTGTCGTGATCTTGTGTCAGTAATACAAATCTTGCATGGTTGTGAAATTCATGATACTCCTTTAACCCCTTAATGATCACAGCACTTTTCCATTTTCTGTCCGTTTGGGACCAAGGCTATTTTTACATTTTTGCGGTCTTTGTGTTTAGCTGTAATTTCCCTCTTACTCATTTACTGTACCCACACATATTATATACCGTTTTTTTCGCCATTAAATGGACTTTCTAAAGATACCATTATTTTCATCATATCTTATAATTTACTATAAAAAAAATTATAAAATATGAGGAAAAAATGGAAAAAAACATACTTTTTCTAACTTCAAAATCTGTTACACATCTACAACCACCAAAAAACACCCATGCTAAATAGTTTCTAAATTTTGTCCAGAGTTTATAAATACCCAATGTTTACATGTTCTTTGCTTTTTTTGCAAGTTATAGGGCCATAAATATAAGTAGCACTTTGCTATTTCCAAACCACTTTTTTTCAAAATTAGCGCTAGTTACATTGGAACACTGATATCTTTCAGGAATCCCTGAATATCCCTTGACATGTATATATATTTTTTTAGAAGACATCCCAAAGTATTGATCTAGGCCCATTTTGGTATATTTCATGCCACCATTTCACCGCCAAATGCGATCAAATAAAAAAAAAAAGTAAAATTTTTCCAAATTTTAGGTTTCTCACTGAAATCATTAACAAACATTTTGTGCAATTATGGCACAAATGGTTGTAAATGCTTCTCTGGGATCCCCTTTGTTCAGAAATAGCAGACATATATCGCTTTGGCGTTGTTTTTAAGTAATTAGAAGACCGCTAAAAACTGCTGCTGCACACCACAAGTGTATTATGCTCAGCAGTGCAGGGGTTAATTAGGGAAATTGTAGGGAGCTTGTAGGGTTAATTTTAGCTTTAGTGTAGTGTAGTAGACAACCCCAAGTATTGATCTAGGCCCATTTTGGTATATTTCAGGCCACCATTTCACCGCCAAATACGATTAAATTAAAAAAAAATAGTCAACTTTTTCACAAACTTTAGGTTTCTCACTGAAATTATTTAGAAACAACTTGTGCAATTATGGTACAAATGGTTGTAAATGATTCTCTGGGATCCCCTTTGTTCAGAAATAGCAGACATATATGGCTTTGGTGTTGCTTTTTGGTAATTAAAAGGCCGCTAAATGCCACTGCGCACAAAACGTGAATTATGCCCAGCAATGAAGGGGTTAATTAGGTAGCTTGTAGGGAGCTTGCAGGGTTAATTTTAGCTTTAGTGTAGAGATCAGCTTCCCACCTGACACATCAGACCCCCTGATCCCTCCCATAGAGCTCTCTTCCCTCCCCCACCCCACAATTGTCCCCGCCATCTTAAGTACTGGCAGAAAGTTGCCAGTACTAAAATAAAAGATTTTTTTTTTTACTTTTTTTTTTTAAGCATATTTACATATGCTGCTGTGTAGGATCCCCCCTTAGCCCCCAACCTCTCTGATCCCCCCCAAAACAGCTCTCTACTCCCCCCCACTGCCTTATTGGGGGCCATCTTGGGTACTGGCAGCTGTCTGCCAGTACCCAGTTTGCATATAAAAATGTTTTTTTACAATTTATTTTAGTTTTTTCTGTAGTGTAGCTCTCCCCCCCCAGATCAATCTCCCACCCCCTCCCAGATCCCTTAGATGATTTCCATTAGTTTTGTTTTTTATTATTTTTTACAATAATATCAAAATAGTTTCTGTAGTGTAAGCGGTTCCCACCCGCTTCCTCCCCGTGCACGCTCCCTCCCGCCACCCCCTGTGAACGCGCGCGCGCCCATGCGCGCCCCCGGCGATCCCGCCCCCGATCCCGCCCCCCTCTCTGACTAAGAAGCCATCGATGGCCGCCCACCCACCTCCCATTTACGCTCCCACCCACCAACGAATGCGGCCATCGATGTCCGGTGCAGAGAGGGCCACAGAGTGGCTCTCTCTGCACCGGAGGGGCAAAATTTGTTATTGCAGGATGCCTCGATATCGAGGCATCCTGCAATAACCGGAAAGCAGCTGGAAGTGATCAGGATCGCTTCCAGCTGCTTTCCAAACCGAGGACGTGCAGGGTACGTTCTTGGTCGTTAAGTGACTTTTTTAAGAGGACGTACCCTGCACGTCCTCGGTCGTTAAGGGGTTAAAAAAATGATTTTATAGTAGACTTTTTATTTTTTATTTATTCAGGAAGAAAAAGAGGAAATAATAAAAAAAAACGTAATCTTAACTTACAGTAGGATTTAGAGAGATCATTAAGAAGGGTGATTCTAGGGATTAAGGTCTTTGGTGAATATAGTATGGAAAAGGGTCTCTATGCTCCGCCATAGTGGGGATATTTTGGTGCACTGCCACCAGATATGTAATAGAGAGCCACGTTTCCTGCATCCTCTCCAGCAGTGTTTGGATGCTCCTGGGTAAATGGAGCCAAGGCGGGAGGGGGTCAAGTTAAGTTCTAGTAATTGTGGTGAAGTGGATGATTTGCGGGTATGTCGGAATATTCTATCCAATTTTGGTCTGCTCATGTTAATGTTTAGGTCACGTTGCCATCTATTGGCATAGTCTGGCAATGATGTCAGGTTTGAGACTTGAATTAATTGTCGGGATATCGATAATGAATGTTTGACTGTTGTGTTGTTTAGGCATAATTTCTTAAAGGGTGTTAGGGGTCGGAGTAAGTCTGATTTATATGGGCATGTGGTGATGTAATGTTTTAATTGTGCTTGTTTAATCTAATTCTTAAACTTTCCTCCACTACGTTCTATGAATCTATCTCTGTCTATTAATCTCCCCCATCTACAAATTTAGCTAAGGGCAAAGTATGATCCCATTCCTGAAGTCTGCAATATCCTTTATCTAGTCCCCTACCATCTCTGCATTCAAGAGTATGGGAAAGATGTGATCACTTAGGGGGCTGAGGTCGTTTGGGACCCAGCATAGGGCTCCAACAGTGGGGGCCTGTAATAAATGAGAATCCATGGATACCCACACATTTGTATTCACTGATCCATGCCGATCAAGTATTCTATGCAATGTAACTGCCAAGTGGTAGTCTTTTATGTTGGGGAGGCCCAGTCCATCCACATCTGTAGTCCTGTAGAGGGTTGTCTTGTTTATTCTGGGTTTATGTCTACCCCATATGAACTTGTTGATAGTGGTTTGTAACTGTTGAATATACCAATTAGGGAGATATTTCGGGAGAGCTTATATAGGATTTTTGGTAAGGTTGTCATTATAATGGAATGCACCCTGCCCCACCATGAAAGTGGTTTGACTGCCCAATCCGAAAGGTCTTTATGTGTATTGCTAAGTAGGGTCTTATAGTTTTTATCAAAAAGAATTGTGGGGTTAGAGGAAAGAGAGATTCCTAAATATTTAATAGAGTCTTTTTGGTGTCTGAGAGAGCAGACCTTGTTCATGAGATCACATTCACCTGGAGTCATTGATATGTTAAAGATTTCAGACTTTTAAACGTTAAGTGAAAAATTAGAGAACACTCCAAAAGTTTTGAGTTCTTTAAGAATTTCTGGGACTGAACACTCAGAGGATGTAACTGAAAAGAGGATATCGTCGGCGTAAAGAGCTATCTTGAATTCGTGAGGGCCAATCGGGATTCCTTTGATATTCTGGTTTGTTTTAATTTGTGAAGCAAGGACTTCCATAGACAGTATAAAAAGTATAGAGGATAATGGACATCCTTGGTGGGTGCCATTGTGTATGTGGAAAAGGTTAGATAAAATTCCATTAGCTTTGGATTTCACAGAGGGGGAGGAATATAGGCTAAATATTCTGCTAATCATTTTGTCCCCAAATCCCAGAGATTCCTGAGTGGCTCTTAGCAAATTCCAACTAATGCGATCGAACGCCTTCTCCGCTTCGATTGTGACAAACAGCGATTTCAGTTTTTGGAATTTGGTATAGGATGCCGCCAGTAGAGCATGTATGGTGTTGTCTCTCGACTCTCAACATGGAACAAAGCCAACCTGGTCAGTGTGAACAAGATCTTGTAATACAGTGTTTATACGTTTTGATAGTATTTTACCAAATATTTTCAGGTCCGAATTTAGGAGGAAGATGAGTCTGTAACTACCTGGATGTTCTAGGTGTTTTCCTGATTTTAGGATGACTGCTATGTGGACTTCCTGCATCACGGGGGATACATTATGGCTTCCTTCTAGGGTGTTAAATAGTGTAAGTAAATGAGAGGCTAGGAGGTTCTTGTAGGTTTTATACTAAGTGTTTGTTAGGCCATATGGCCCTGGGCTTTTCCCTTGAGGTAGGTTGCCAATGGCAGTTAGTATTTTGGTTAGTGTTATTGAGGCGTCTAATGCCTCCTTTTGAGTGAGAATTAATTTATTTAGGTGGGCCTTTTGGATTTATTATTTCATCCATTTTACATGTGAGGGGTATGTGTCTTCAGGTAAGTTATAAAGTTGTTTATAAAAGTTGCTGAAATTATCTGCCATTTTTTTACTGTCATGTATTGGAGAACCATTTTTTTTGTTGAATTTGTATATATGTGTCTTTGTAGATTTTTCTCTAAATGCTCTAGCGAGCAAGGTTCTTGCACGGTTTCCCTCATAAAAGAACATTTTCTTCAGATAAAGGGATTTCCTTTGGGCTTCCTTGGCAAGGAGGAAGTTTAACTATTTTCTAGTGTTTGTTAGAGCTGCTTGAATGTGTGTGTGTCTTTCGAATTTAGTTTGTGCTGTAGTTCCAAGTGTAGACGGTTTGTGCCGCTTCTGATCAAGTGGTTGTATGCTTTTTTCAACCGGGCTCATTGCTTAATATATAACTACCGCTTTGTGGGAGTCCCATGAGTGAGTGCCTGGAAGGGTATTGTGTATGAAGTGGAATTTTTGGTGAGTGGGGGCATGTCATAATAAAGACTCATCTAGTCTGGAAATGAATGGTGTTTAAGTGCAATCTGGCCACTCCATAGACAAAGAGATCAATGAGTGATCCAACCACACTGTTGGGCCTATATCAGAGTCTTTAGCTTGACTAAAACTCAGTTGGTCTAGAAATATATAGTCGATGCGTGTGTACTGGGACCAAGGGTTGGAATAAAAAGGAGTAATTGCGTTGGACAGAGTGTTGTACCCTCCACACATCGATTCCCAGTTGCCTAATAAATTGGAAGATGATATTTGGGGGTCTGGAGGTGGGATTTGGCCGCGTGGATGTGGAATCCAAATTAGGATCCATAATTATATTAAATTCCCCTCCTATAATTAGGGAGCCCTTCCTATGCTAAGTTACTAGAGAAGTGAATTTTTTGAAGAAGGAAACTCTTCTAGAATTAGGGGCAAACACATTTACCAGAGTGATTGGTCTATGAAATAGAAGTCCAACTAGATTTAGAATCCTGCCCTCAGAGTCAGTTATTTTATTCAGCAATTGAAACATTATATCTTTGTGAAATAAAATTCCAACTCCATTCTTATTTAGGTATAGAACTGGCGACTACAATTGAAAAGACCTACAGAGTTAACTATATTCCCATCAAAAATACCATAATAAAAGATTAATCGTCATGGCTATCCAAAAACTATCATGGCTAGGTAAAATAAATGTACTTAAAATGAACGTACTCCTAGAATCTTATATATACTCCAAGCCCTACCAATCCTGATACCAAAAACATACATCCCTAGTTTACGGAAGGCTTCTAGCGACTTTGTATGGAACAGGAGACCACCTAGAATAAACCAAAAAACTATGCAAACTCTTAGACTCCAAGGATGCCTGGGGATACCCAATATTAGTTTTGTATCGAAAAGCCATATTCCTGCAAAAAATTGCAGACTGGTGTATTCATTATGATCATAAAAGATGGGTGCACCTAGAACAATCAATCTCAAATACCTCTCACCTGGGATGAATTTGCATTTAGAGAACTCACATATCACATGAAACTTATCGAATATGGGAGCTTGTCTTACACAGCTTCCCTAACATTTCATCCAAACCATCCCCCCTAACTTCATTAATAGAGAATGGACAATTAACGCTAGGGTCTCAAGTATTAAGAGACACCCCCAAGCACTTTTTACCTCAACATTCCAATACATTTCATAATAGATAACGAAAAAGTACAGGCACAATCAGATCTAACTGACAAAGGATATGACTGCTTTCGGAATTGGCTTACTTATAATCACATTCATCATTTTAAAACCTCTCACAAGCAGTCCAGAAATATGACTAGACCATTGACTAACTTTGAATACTTCTGTGTCACACCACCTCACTCTTACACACCCTCTCGCTGCATTATAAACTGCTGACTCATAACCCACCAGGACATATACCTCCCTTTCTTGAAAAATGGGAAGAAGAACTGGGTATTATAATCTTACCACAAACCAGCATAACTCTCTTCCAAAATATAACTAAAACTTCAGCCTCACTGTCATTTCAAGAAATAAACTTTAAAATACTACACAGATGGTAATTCACCCCAACAAAGTTACACTCTTTCACAATAGATCAAGCCATTGTTGGAGATCTGGACATGGTCATGGAAACATGGCACATATGTGGTGGTGGTGGTGCAACACTATTCAAAACTTTTGGAGAGAAGTTATTGGAGAAATAGAAAAATATTAGATACACAACCCCCACTAGACTCCCTGATATGGCTCCTAAACAAACTTCCAAGAATTAAATATAAACCCAGCTTCAAGTTGTTCTACATAATGACCAATAGCGCCAAAAACCTCTTAGCCAGAAATTGGAAGATTAAAGAGGCTCCATCTTCGTCAATGTGGAAACAACGGGTTTCTGAATTTTTCGATTTAGAAGAATACTTTTTCATTAAAAATGCTAAAATGGATATATATGCAGAAATGTTGAATATATGGGAACATTATCTCAAGAAATAATATTACTCACAATTAAGGTAGAAATTTACATGTTTATTGGAAACCATATAATATAACACCAAACTAAAGCACACAAGTTCTAATCATTTAAACACATTAAGAAAATATGGGTAGCTAATCCTAACAACCATGTGATGATGATTCGAATTTCACAATTTTATACTTTAACTAACCAATAATTATCATAAAGTAATGCAGCATCTTTCTTTTCCTCCTTTCTTTTCTTCAACCTTCTTGATGATAAAACATAGTATGACCATGACTAAAATGACCAGAAGTGTCAATTACGGAAGAAGGTTTTTTTCTCTCTCTTTTTGTTTTCCTTTGAATTTACATGTTCAAAAAAAACAATTATTGTATGCCATACACAAGGAGCTACGTCTCTCATATTGTAATTTTATATTATTTTAATAAAGTCGGTTTATAAAAAATTCCAACTCCATTCTTCTTTGTATTTGTGGAATGAAAAAAACCTGCAGGAAAGGACCTGGATGTGAATTTAGGTTCTGCTGAGCATAGGAAGTGGGTCTCCTGCACAAAGACCACTGAATCCTTATGTGTTTCAAACCACCCAAGCTACTGAACTTTTGGTAGGATAGTTTAGACCCTTTGTGTTTTGTGAAAGAAACGGGATAATTTTATGTGACATGTTCGGAGTGTATAGGGAACTGTGTGATGAGAGTGTATCCCTTACCTTTAGGTCCGTGTCTGTCAGATTTTAATGGTCTCCACCCCTCTCGGAAAGAGGGATAGGGGAGGATGGGTGTTGAAAGGGGCGGTACAGGTATATTTTGGCATTCAATCTGAGTGAACAAATAAGAGTTAGTACATAACAGAAAACAAACCAAACTATAACAGAAGAACATAGTTTTCCAAAACAATATTTAAAACAGAATTTTCATTCCTAATAAGGAGTAGAAAGTGCATAGAAAGGAACCACACATTGTCAAGGGTGGTGTGGTAAATTGGGGGGTAGCTAACATTGCTACTCCTGGAAATTTTGAGAAGGGTCATTGTTGGATTAGGATTTTGGAGAAGGGAGAGTGATGTTTTTTTGTTTTGTTTTTTTAAATTTGATGGAGGATTGAAAATGCTAGATATAACTTCATATGACTCAAGGTCAAGTAATAAGTTTTCAGTTAGTAGAAGGGAAGTCTTTTAAAGGTGAGTATCAAATTTCAAAAGTTACCAGTCCAAAGCTGAGAACTATGGAGAGAGAAGGGTATTTTGCTTTTCAAACACTTAACTGGCAAGTTCATGGAGGTATCTCTTTGTCTGGAGAAGTAGCAGCCTTGTGTTGTGGCATGTTTCTCCTTTTCCTGGATATCTTTGTCCAGTCGGAGCACTGTGACTTAGGTTTTTGTATGAGTGGAGTGTTGGAAGGTCTTGGTTCTTCTGACAGAGTGGGCAGGGTGGGCATTGGGATGTTTAAGTGGTAACAGAATTCCTCTATGTCATCAGGCCCTTTGTAAGTGTAAGTTTTGTTTTCCTTAATGACCTTTAGAGAGAACGGGAATCCCCAGTGGTAAGGGATGCCCAGATCGTTCAGGTGATTAGATAGATATTTGGTCTCCTTTCTCTTGGCTAGGGTCATCGGACTGAGATCCTTAAAGATCTGGAGGTCCCTGCCCTCATATTTGATGGGTGACTTTTTTCTAAAGGTAGACATAACTTTTTCTTTGTCTGTAAACCTGTGGAACTTTATTATTATGTCTCTTGGTGGTTCGGTTAGAGGCGGCCTAAGCTGAAGGGCCCTGTGGGCTCTATCCAGTGGGAAGGAGGTTGGATCTTGAGAGTCTAGTATGAAGTTGAAGAGTTGTTGAAGATAGGCCATTATTTGTGGTGGCAAGATAGTTTTGGGGACTCCCCTGATTCTCAGGTTTAGCCGTCTATTTCAATTGTCAAGGACTTCCATCTGGGTTTGTAATTGAAGAATTGCCGCATTCTGTTGTTGGATTGATAATGTCATAGAGTCTGTCTCAGAGGATATATCTTCTGTGCGTTCTTCCACCTGCAGTACCCATTGGCCTAGGTCTGCAACTTCTCTTTTAACCTCTGTGACTCTGTTATAAGTTGGCTCACTTGTGTCATGAAGATCTTAAAGTCCTCCTTTGATTGTAGCAGTAGTAGGTCAGCTTTAGTGAAAGGGCTGCTGGCAGTCTCCTGCAGTGAAGGTTTCTCTGTATGATCCTCAGAGTCAGCTGAGGCTGAGGGAGAAGGGGAGGCTGCCGCCAACTCCACAGCATTAAAGTAGGTGTCCATTTTTGTCACCGGTGTACTAGACACCTTTAGTGTTTTGTTTGGGAGGCCTTCTTTAGGACATTATTGAGCTAGAGTGTATGTCTGCACAATGATAGAAGTGCGCTGAGGTGGATAGATACATTTGCGAGGGTTTAAAGAGAAAAGGTAGTATTAGCTTTGTTTAATCTCAGCTTGCCATAAGTGGAGTCAAAACCACAGATTGTGGAGCATAAGGAGGATTAAATATGGATTGATCTTTTTGATTGTTTGCAGGGGTGTAGGGGCTGCTAATTTAGACCTGGTGGTGTCCTGAGCGATATAAAAAAAACTCTTGTGCAGCTATGTATATTTAATGGCTTTCAGTAGTGAGCTGCTTAATGCATTTTTAATTCAGCTTGAGAAATATTGTGTCAGGAGCAGAGTTTATGCTCCTCGTGTGCAGAGATGGTAGCCGTTATAAGCAGAGTTTATTTTCCACCCACATGGTGTTTACCAGCATCACTGAGTGTGCATGAGATGCCTATTTTCCCCAGCATGTGGTAAGAAGAGTTGTACTCACTGATTCCTCCGTGAGTGGCTTACAGTCAGGCTGGCATGGCTGTGTAGCCGATATAGCATAGTGGGAGTAGACCGCATCCTGGGATTCGCCTGCCAACGAGATCTGCGTTTTCTGAGCCTTTGGGTGTGTACCAGACAGCGGTGTTTATCATCAAATCTTGTGTAAGGCTTCTTTATGAAGTCTCCTGCTCGCCTCTAAATATGTATTTTCAGGAGTGAGTACCGGAGCTCTATTTAAGTGCGGCCATGATTGATCTCGGCCGGCTCCGCCCCCGCATATAGTAGACTTTTTTAAAGAGGGTCTTGTGGTATTTTTTGTTTAATATTTTTTTTTTTTTTCTGTAATGCCTTTATTCTGAAAAATAAACCACTGTACAGTAAGAATGTAAACTTTTGGTGAGGTTGAAGTGGCTTTATTGTTTCAGTGGAGCAGATCTTGCAACTTTCATGTTGAAGTTGTAGAGTATATTATTTTTAGAATGACGCTAATGTGGGTTATAGAAGTTGTAGCCACTTTCTCATGTGAGATACATTTTGATGAATCCTCGACAAATTGCATTCTTTACCAAGAATTGCTTCTTGAATTATTTTTTTACATGCGTTTATGTATGTGTGAGCAGGTGTTTCTATACATGTGTGACAGTGCATTTGTGTATATGTGTTTGTGTGCATATATGCTTGGGAGGGAATGAGTGTGATGGGCAGCTCTGTTTATAATATAGCCTCACGTGCCATTCAGGTCTGCTAAATTATATAAATAATAAAGTAGAAAGTGTGGTAAGACAAATGTTGTTGATTTTAAATAGGTGCAGGGCCCCGATCTGGCACTTTACCTAGGGCCTTTTAAAGTTTTAGGACTAGATTATGAGTGGCTCACTAACAAGTGCAAGTGAAAAGGGGTATATTGCGGGCCTTTGTGCGTGTCGTAAGTAGCGCACGTATTACGAGTTGAAATGTATTCAATTGAATATAATGCGATAAGATAGCGCAACTTCAGAGCTCTGGTTAACTGTTATGCTCGACAAAGAAGTGTCTGATAAAAATTATTTTATAAAATATTGCATAAAAAAGTTATAAGGGCTCAAAGATATAAAGGTCTCAGGTGTTAGAATTAGAAAAAAGGGCTGTAAAGGGCTTTAACATAGCGATACATACATACACATGTCTAAATATGTATATGTATATATATATATATATATATATACATATGTATATATGTGTGTTCATATGTATTTATATGTGTATATATGTGTTTACAAAAATATAAACACATCAATACATATTCAATCTAAATATACAAATGTGACAGCACTACTGCTAGCCAAAAAAAAATTGTTAATTACTTTCATTGTATAATTGGTGAATATGGTGCACGGGTAAGAGCAATGCTAATATGCTCATAAACATTCTATAAATTCTAGGAAGTAATACATCTATGGATTTAGATATCCTAGGATAAGAGTGGTAAAATATGCACAGGTTAATAAATACAAGGTAGAGATTTGGAATAACAGAATGCAAATGAATCAATTAAACAAATAACATTACATGCAGGGGCAGTGTGAATTAAACTATGTTGCCAGTGCTCCTAAGTGTCACACATATGATGAATATGTGTTAGGAAAAGTTTGTCATGCTGTGAGGGTATTATACCGCTGTAAGAGTGCTATAACTGCAGTACTTCCATGAAAAGTTTGATCTTTGGATATGTTGCTGGTCAAATTGTCTACATAAGAACTGTGAAAGGTGTTACCACTGGAGTTTTACAACATAAATGTGTACACAAATGTTATCAGTGGATCTTTAACAGTGAGGACACCGTTTATTCACAATTCATTTCAGTGACTAAAAAGTGGATTACATAACCTGTGTAAAAATCTTGGTGAGTGTATAACACAGAGACATCTCTTGATATTTAAAACCACTTTTTTCTGTGATGACTCGGTTCCCCCATGGGACGCCTTGTTTTTTTTTTAGCTGATGTTCCATGGTTTGAATGCAGTCTGTATGTTTGAGTGAATGGGTTTGGGCCCCTCATTGATATAATATTTTGATGCTTTCTTCATTGTAGGTGCTAGGTTGATTTGAATATGTTGTACAGAAATACATATGTACAAATATATAGACATATATATATATATATATATATATATATATATATATATATATATATATATATATATATATATAAATAAAAGAGCATTGTAGCCCTTTGCAGTCAAGAAGAAATGCAATATTCATATTAAGTCTATGGGAGAATATGTTAACATAGTGTAATATTAGGCTTTTTGCGCACATTGAGTTAGCGCTTGTGCAAAAACTTTTTACCGTTAACTTGTAATATGCACACTACTGCAAAGGGCTTTAACATAGAGATACATACATATACATCTCTAAATATGTATCTATATATATATATATATATATATATATATTTATATATACGTTGATTGGAGTAGCCGTGTTAGTCCAGAGATTTAGATATCAAAATAACAAGAGTATTGCATTGAGCAATGATACTTTTTTTATTGGACTAACTATACATTTATAAGTTGACAAGCTTTCGGAAGAGTTCCTTCATTTATCAAGTCTAAAGCAATATATATATATATATATATATATATATATATATATATATATATATATATATATATATATATATATATCCACAGACAAAGAAGACACTCTCTCTGGATTCAAAACAATCTTTTACTTTATGTGACGTTTCAGGGTTTCACCCCTGTCCTCAGACCATTTGCAAAAGAAGTTACACAAAACAGGGGGTATTGGCGCACATCCATCTGCAAATGAACAACATATTTTTAAATGGAGGTTAAAATAAAAGGGAGAATGATCATCTCCCATTGGTTAAAGCACCTCACCCAAGCTCAGGTGTACTCATGACAGTTTAGTAGCACTCATTCCCTATAAGTATGGTTAGCGCTTGTGCAAAAACTTTTTACCGTTAACTTGTAATATGCACACTACTGCAAAGGGCTTTAACATAGAGATACATACATATACATCTCTAAATATGTATCTATATATATATATATATATATTTATATATACGTTGATTGGAGTAGCCGTGTTAGTCCAGAGATTTAGATATCAAAATAACAAGAGTATTGCATTGAGCAATGATACTTTTTTTATTGGACTAACTATACATTTATAAGTTGACAAGCTTTCGGAAGAGTTCCTTCATTTATCAAGTCTAAAGCAATATATATATATATATATATATATATATATATATATATATATATATATATATATATATATCCACAGACAAAGAAGACACTCTCTCTGGATTCAAAACAATCTTTTACTTTATGTGACGTTTCAGGGTTTCACCCCTGTCCTCAGACCATTTGCAAAAGAAGTTACACAAAACAGGGGGTATTGGCGCACATCCATCTGCAAATGAACAACATATTTTTAAATGGAGGTTAAAATAAAAGGGAGAATGATCATCTCCCATTGGTTAAAGCACCTCACCCAAGCTCAGGTGTACTCATGACAGTTTAGTAGCACTCATTCCCTATAAGTATGGTTATAGTATTGAAAACCATTCAACTACTGTCTGTATAAATCAGTTAAAAAAAACTTTACTTTATTAATCACTATTGAAACCTTAAAAAAATATTACAATATCGCCCCTAACAAATCGCTTGTGTGAGATAGACTGCACAACCAGAGATAGAAAACAGCTCTAACCACCCCCCTGTATTCCTGGCCGGTAACAAGATACGCCGGCTTCAGGTGACAGGGATGGCTGAGTGACCCTGTTAAATCTCGTGCAGTTTATATATAAGCGTAGGAGCGATGTAATATTTTATATTAAAAACAAAAAGCCAAACTAGTAGCTGTTAGGCTAAAATTAGCACACAAACGCGTTTCGGCCGAGTGGCAGCATTTCTCAATGTGTATTGTTGAAAATGACAAGCCGAGTGTGGAGCTAAACACGCTTTAAATATCTCAGTTCTGTGTCTATGTGGCCAATAGGAACGCGATTATTACGCACGCCCATCTTAAGGCCAATCACCAGTGCTGTTTTGCTCAGACACATTTCCTTGATAGCTTACTCCGGATTGGCTATGAATACGTTATCTAAATCCAATCAGGATTCACCTATATTCCATTTGTTGTTCTGCGTTGCACTGTACTACAGAATAAACTGGTAATGTTACGGTTTGCTCGCATCACTCATATATATCCACTATACTTGCGTGCACTTTAAAGTAATTATCTACTTGTACCAGTATCGAGTACAAAACGGCTACAATTATTTAACACGGACTATATTAACCCGTTCTGCTCTCTGTCCGTTCTACTCAACACCATGTTATCATCCCTGTTGGTAGATTGCACTTTGGAAACGGTATATTAAGAGATCGTTATTGTGAGTTGGACATAATACTATGAACTGTAATCAAAAGCACTATTCACATGGACTCGATGTATACTGTGCCTTATACTATATACATAAATCACAAAGCTAGATTGTTGATGCACTGCTCATGTCGGACATGATTTAAATTATGGGTTTCCATCGTCCGATCTGAAAATGTGATATACCTAATAGTATTTTGGTGTTTATCAAACAATGTTAGTATTAGCTGTGATTTGGAGACGCCATCTACATGCACATTTGTGAGAATAATGTAGTGATTTGCATAATGTATATAGTTATTAAGATCATAGAAAGACGCTGTATTTACTATGATATATACACAGAGTAATTATTATGTTATAAACCTTAAACATCTTTCATGTGCTTAGATCAATTCTTTTGAGACTTTAACATGTTTCTCATGCATTCATGTATTATGGTTAATTTAAAGTTTCAAACCAAAACATATCATAGTGCATGTTATACTAGTTCATATGTAATTCATATCTCACAACTTTCAACATATACTGATATGATCCAAAAGTTGCATCTACTTAGGAATTCTGGGTGCACGTCTAGATAGGGATAATTTTCTGAAACTCTTACATTAGTACACTACTATTTACACTATTATTTACAGTTTCTATCGAATTTCATAGGAACACCCAAAAATTATTATTCTCATTCATGGCATCACACAATTCAGATTAAATATCCATCTTGCTTCCTTTTTAATCCCCAGCATCTGAATGTACTAGTTTTACCCTTATGATGGTATAGAAAATGTCTCGCAACACTTATTTGTTTTCCATTTTCAATATCTTTGGCAGCATTTTGAATATTACTAAGATGTTCAGTCATCCTCTTTCCCATTGGTCTTGTGGTCATTCCTACATATAATAATAAATATATAAATATAATAAATTGCAGCTGCAAGTTAAACAGTATATCACATTAGAGGTCTTACAAGTTATATGACTCTGGATGGTCCACTGTTTATTGAATCTATCCATCATTACTTTATTTTTTACCATGTGTGTGCATATTTTGCAATTTCCACATGCTATAGAACCTTTATATAGAGGGGGCTTTTTATCATTTCTATCGAAATGGCTTTGGGTTAACTGATCATTCAGGTTGCCTGCTCTTCTGTACGTAAATTGGGGTTTTGTAGGGATTATAGAGTTTAACTGGTCATCAGATTGTAAGATATGCCAGTGTTTGAGTAGTATGTTGGATACTTGATTGCTTTGGCTGGAATTTGTTGAGATAAATCTCAAAGAATTGAGATTATCCTCTGACTTTTTGGGTTCTAATAGTTCCTGTCTATTCTTATTCATAGCTCGCTGATAAGCTCTCTTTAAGGATTTCCTTGAATACCCCCGTTGCAACAATCTATCTCTTAGTTCATTTGCTGCTTTCTGGAATGATTCAAAGGATGAACTATTCCTGCGAATCCTTAGGTATTCACCTATTGGCAGGCTTTTTATTGTGTTCGGATGGTGAAAGTTCTGCGCATGCAAAATATTATTTGTTGCAGTAGGTTTCCTAAAGGAATCTGTTTCTAAGTGTTCATTCACTTTCTTTATGACTAAATCCAGGAACTCCACCTTATAGTCATCCTGTGTCATAGTTAGAAATAGACCAAAAGAATAATCGTTAAGTAGCAAAATGAACTCATTGAGTGTTTCTGTTGATCCCTCCCACACAAAGAATATATCGTCAATATACCTGGACCAGTGGGTAATGTATTTAGTATATTGTTGGAGATTGCTGTTAAATACTACAGTTTCCTCCCACCAGCCCAGGTATATATTTGCATAAGTGGGGGCACAAGAGGTCCCCATTGCTTTTCCAAACAACTGCAAATAAAATCTCCCATCAAAAACAAAGTAATTGTGATCCAAAGTGAATTCCAATAAATCCATAATGAATTGTTTGGATTCATTGGATAAAGTCTGGTTCTTTGTTAAAAAGTGGGAAACAGCTCTACATCCCCATGGTGATTGGCCTTAAGATGGGCGTGCGTAATAATCGCGTTCCTATTGGCCACATAGACACAGAACTGAGATATTTAAAGCGTGTTTAGCTCCACACTCGGCTTATCATTTTCAACAATACACATTGAGAAAGGCCGCCACTCGGCCGAAACGCGTTTGTGTGCTAATTTTAGCCTAACAGCTACCAGTTTGGCTTTTTGTTTTTAATATAAAATATGACATCGCTCCTACGCTTATATATAAACTGCACGAGATTTAACAGGGTCACTCAGCCATCCCTGTCACCTGAAGCCGGCATATCTTGTTACCGGCGAGGAATACAGGGGGGTGGTTAGAGCTGTTTTCTATCTCTGGTTGTGCAGTCTATCTCACACAAGCGATTTGTTAGGGGCGATATTGTAATATTTTTTTAAGGTTTCAATAGTGATTAATAAAGTAAAGTTTTTTTAACTGATTTATACAGACAGTAGTTGAATGGTTTTCAATACTATAACCATACTTATAGGGAATGAGTGCTACTAAACCCCTTTTTGTCCCAATTCCCTTTTCCTTATTTTCTATCTAATTATTTAAGGGTCAGCACCAGGGATTATTATATTCCTTTTTCCCTATTATTACAGTCACAGTGCCAATTATTTCCTTTCTACATATTGTATGCTTGGTGGGCAAACTACCTTTTCCTATTATTGTGCATGTGACCATTTAATTGTAATCACTATATATACAACATAATGGCAGCCTTTAATTTGGGGGCAGAAATGCTCCAGTGGTCTGAAGATATCAAAAAATTGACAGTTGATTTACAAAGCAAAAATACAACAGATAATGTAAATTTGGGGGAATGGTTATTATCTCTTAAAAATTTAAAACGAATTCGCAAATACGTCAGATTAAAAGACAACGGAACATAGGAATGTTCAATTTTTACAATGACAACCAAGTAATACCTAGGGGTCTGACACTCAAATCATTTCCCGCATTTCAAGATCTAAAACCCATGTTAAAATCTAAGTGGGAAGAGGCATTAACTGAATGCTCACTGAAACTTATAAGCTATCTCATAGAGCATGAGAAAGATAAGTTAAATGAATTAAATGAGGAAATAACAAAAATTGGTGAAGAATTAAAACAGTATGAATCAAAAGAGGAGTTCCAAAAGTCCTATACAAAACGAAAGAAGAAGTTGATAGATTTGCAAAATACATTGCTAATAAAAAGGAAAAGAAAATAGAGAGGGACTTGACAGACTATGCAAATAAATCTGTGTATATGTGGAATACGAACAAATCCACTAACATAGATTCTGATTACTCTGATAAGGATTGTGATATTACAGATGGCGATAACTCAGAAGGCGAGTTTAAGACCTAAACCAATCCTTAGAAGAAGAATCACTCCACATAATACTAATGGAGATATATCCCTTTAGGCGGAGTATCCACAGAGGTAGGGGTAAACAAACCGAGAACAAGAAAACAAGTCCAGTTCCACCAAAAATCATTCACCAAAAAGAAACAAACCAACAAGAACTGAATATTATTAATCTCTCAGACAAAGTTCTAACTGAAATACAAATTTCAGTATTGAAAAAAGGCTTGTCATTTGTTCCTACAGCCACACTTGACAAGTTTGAAACCATAAAAGACGTACACCTTTTTACACGTAAATTACTGCTTAAGAAATACTTTGCACCTAGTAGAGAAATAGAAGGTCTAAACCCTGATGATGCTACTGCTATCAGAGACCTAATCTCTCTATTAGAGGATTCAGAAACTAATCCTAATGAGATAACAGAAAAGGATAATAAATGGTGTGAAATTTTAAAGACCAAATCAAGCTTTATACCACCAGCAAGCACCTCTCACAACACCATTACATTCTTAGATTTAGTATGCAAGTATATATTAGCCATTTCTTCAGATATTGACAAATCACTGAATAATCTATCTGAACAAGAAAAACTTGCACTGAAATCAATAAATCAATGGACTGATATCCAAATCAAACAGAGTGACAAGGGAGGGAATATTGTTATATGGCCCACCGAAATGTATATACCTGAGGTCAAGAAACAACTCCATAATCCTAAAAACTATAAAAATCTCTTCGGGAATCCAACAGAAGACTTTCTTAAACAGTACAGTAGATTAATGAAACAGGCAGCAGCTGAAGGCACAATTGATAAAAAGGGATTTCAATACTTAGATGTTAAAAACCCCAAGGTAGCAACACTCTATCTATTACCTAAAATCCACAAAAATCAGAAATGCCCCCCAGGGAGACCCATTGTCTCTGGCATTGGGTCTTTAACGGAAAAGGCCTCTAAATATGTGGACTCAGGTACATTGTAGATTCATTACCCTCTTACACGAAGGACACGATGCACATTCTCAATAAAATGAACACACTTACTATAACCCCACAATCGATTCTCATCACTTGTGACGTGGAGTCACTTTATACGAGCATTGACAAACAATGGGGATGTAGAGCTGTTTCACACTTTTTAACAAAGAACCAGACTTTATCCAATGAATCCAAACAATTCATTATGGATTTATTGGAATTCACTTTGGATCACAATTACTTTGTTTTTGATGGGAGATTTTATTTGCAGTTGTGTGGAACAGCAATGGGGACCTCTTGTGCCCCCACTTATGTGAATATATACCTGTGCTGGTGGGAGGAAACTTTAGTATTTAACAGCAATCTCCAACAATATACTAAATACATTACCCACTGGTCCAGGTATATTGACAATATATTCTTTGTGTGGGAGGGATCAACAGAAACACTCAATGAGTTCATTTTGCTACTTAACAATAATTC
This sequence comes from Bombina bombina, assembly GCF_027579735.1. NCBI lineage: Eukaryota > Metazoa > Chordata > Amphibia > Anura > Bombinatoridae > Bombina > Bombina bombina. The sequence continues at coordinate 307,287,826 of NC_069499.1, read as the reverse complement.
TTTTGGTCTATTTCTAACTATGACACAGGATGACTATAAGGTGGAGTTCCTGGATTTAGTCATAAAGAAAGTGAATGACCACTTAGAAACAGATTCCTTTAGGGAACCTACTGCAACAAATAATATTTTGCATGCGCAGAGCTTTCACCATCCGAACACAATAAAAAGCCTGCCAATAGGTGAATACCTAAAGATTCGCAGGAATAGTTCATAATTTGAATCATTCCAGAAAGCAGCAAATGAACTAAGAGATAGATTGTTGCAACGGGGGTATTCAAGGAAATCCTTAAAGAGAGCTTATCAGCGAGCTATGAATAAGAATAGACAGGAACTATTAGAACCCAAAAAGTCAGAGGATAATCTCAATTCTTTGAGATTTATCTCAACAAATTCCAGCCAAAGCAATCAAGTATCCAACATACTACTCAAACACTGGCATATCTTACAATCTGATGACCAGTTAAACTCTATAATCCCTACAAAACCCCAATTTACGTACAGAAGAGCAGGCAACCTGAATGATCAGTTAACCCAAAGCCATTTCGATAGAAATGATAAAAAGCCCCCTCTATATAAAGGTTCTATAGCATGTGGAAATTGCAAAATATGCACACACATGGTAAAAAAGAAAGTAATGATGGATAGATTCAATAAACAGTGGACCATCCAGAGTCATATAACTTGTAAGACCTCTATTGTGGTATACTGTTTAACTTGCAGCTGCAATTTATTATATGTAGGAATGACCACAAGACCAATGGGAAAGAGGATGACTGAACATCTTAGTAATATTCGAAATGCTGCCAAAGATATTGAAAATGGAAAACAAATAACAAGTGTTGCGAGACATTTTCTATACCATCATAAGGGTAAAACTAGTACATTCAGATGCTGGGGATTAGAAAGCCTACGCCCAGGCATTCGTGGAGGAGATATAGAAAAAGTCTTGCTTAATAAGGAAGCAAGATGGATATTTAATCTGAATTGTGTGATGCCACAGGGCATGAATGAGAATAATAATTTTTGGGTGTTCCTATGAAATTCGATAGAAACTGTAAATAATAGTGTAAATAGTAGTGTACTAATGTAAGAGTTTCAGAAAATTATCCCTATCTAGACGTGCACCCAGAATTCCTAAGTAAATGCAACTTTTGGATCATATCAGTATATGTTGAAAGTTGTGAGATATGAATTACATATGAACTAGTATAACATGCACTATGATATGTTTTGGTTTGAAACTTTAAATTAACCATAATACATGAATGCATGAGAAACATGTTAAAATCTCAAAAGAATTGATCTAAGCACATGAAAGATGTTTAAGGTTTATAACATAATAATTACTCTGTGTATATATCATAGTAAATACAGCGTCTTTCTATGATCTTAATAACTATGTACATTATGCAAATTACTACATTATTCTCACAAATGTGTATGTAGATGGCGTCTCCAAATCACAGCTAATACTAACATTGTTTGATAAACACCAAAATACTATTAGGTGTATCACGTTTTCAGATCGGACGATGGAAACCCATAATTTGAATCATGTCCGACATGAGCAGTGTATCAACAATCTAGCTTTGTGATTTATGTATATAGTATAAGGCACAGTATACATCGAGTCCATGTGAATAGTGCTTTTGATTACAATTCATAGTATTATGTCCAACTCACAATAACGATCTCTTAATATACCGTTTCCAAAGTGCAATCTACCAACAGGGATGATAACATGGTGTTGAGTAGAACGGACAGAGAGCAGAACGGGTTAATATAGTCCGTCTTAAATAATTGTAGCCGTTTTGTACTCGATACCGGTACAAGTAGATAATTACTTTAAAGTGCACGTAAGTATAGTGGATATATATGAGTGATGTGAGCAAACCGCAACATTACCAGTTTATTCTGTAGTACAGTGCAACGCAGAACAACAAATGGAATATAGGTGAATCCTGATTGGATATCGATAACCTATTCATAGCCAATCCGGAGTAAGCTATCAAGGAAATGTGTCTGAGCAAAACAGCACTGGTGATTGGCCTTAAGATGGGCGTGCGTAATAATCGCGTTCCTATTGGCCACATAGACACAGAACTGAGATATTTAAAGCGTGTTTAGCTCCACACTCGGCTTGTCATTTTCAACAATACACATTGAGAAAGGCCGACACTCGGCCGAAACACGTTTGTGTGCTAATTTTAGCCTAACAGCTACCAGTTTGGCTTTTTGTTTTTAATATAAAATATTACATCGCTCCTACGCTTATATATAAACTGCACGAGATTTAACAGGGTCACTCAGCCATCCCTGTCACCTGAAGCCAGCGTATCTTGTTACCGGCCAGGAATACAGGGGGGTGGTTAGAGCTGTTTTCTATCTCTGGTTGTGCAGTCTTTCTCACACAAGCGATTTGTTAGGGGCGATATTGTAATATTTTTTTAAGGTTTCAATAGTGATTAATAAAGTAAAGTTTTTTTAACTGATTTATACAGACAGTAGTTGAATGGTTTTCAATACTATAACCATACTTATAGGGAATGAGTGCTACTAAACCCCTTCTTGTCTCAATTCCCTTTTCCTTATTTTCTATCTAATTATTTAAGGGTCAGCACCAGGGATTATTATATTCCTTTTTCCCTATTATTATAGTCACAGTGCCAATTATTTCCTTTCTACGTACTCATGACAGTGTAATGGAGTTGTGTATATAAAGCCAGGGAGTCTCATTCTATTACTAATAGAAAAAGCAGGAATGATTCAGCCCATAAAGGCAACGGACTGTAGTGTTAGAACCAGTCAAAATTGGGACACCTTCACCTAGATTACAAGTTTAGCGTTACGGTTTTAACGCTGAAATAATGGGCATTTCAAGTAAAGATGCCATTACAAGTCTTTTCGGTATAGCTATACTGCAAGCGTTTTAGCCTGACATTTTTTCATGCGATTTCCATAGCGCCGGTATTACAAGTTGTGCGGTGAGGCTAAAATGCTTGCGTTACAGCCTATACCGACAAGATCCATTCCGCTATATGAGACCAGTAGTTATGAGTTTTTCGGCACAAAAATGTTTCACAAAACTCATAACTAAACTGTTACAAAGTACACTAACACCCATAAACTACCTATTAACCCCTAAACTGAGGCGCTCCTGCATCGCAAACACTATTTAAAGCTTATTAACCCCTAACCTGCCACCCGCCCACATACCCGCCACTATAATAAAGTTATTAACCCCTATTCCGCCACTCCCCGAAACCGCCGCCACTAACTAAACCTATTAACCCCTAAACCGCCAGCGACCCACAGTACTAAATAAAGCAATTAACCCCTCAACCGCTAGCCCCCCACATTGTCACTAATCAATTAAACTATTAACCCCTAAACCTATAACCCCCTAAATTTAAATTTAAATTACATTATCCCTATTAGTGATGTCGCGAACTGTTCGCCGGAGAATCTTAGTTCCCAGCGATCTTAGCTCGTTCGCGTTCACCGCGACGGGCGAACATATGCGATGTTCGATCCGCCCCTATTCGTCATCATTGAGGAAACTTTGACCCTGTATCTCACAGCCTGCAGACACATTTGAGCCAATCAGCAGCAGACACTCCCTCCCAGACCCTCCCAGCTCCTGGGCAGCAGCCATTTTAGATTCATTACGATCCTGCATTCTTAGTGAGAGGAGGTTTAGTGCTGCTGCTGTTGATTTTATAGGGAAATAGATAGCTAGGCTAGTGTATTCAGTGTCCACTACAGTCCTGAAGGACTCATCTAATCTCTGCTGTAAGGACAGCACCCCAAAAAGCCCTTTTTAGGGCTAGAACTTCAGCCCAAAAAGCCCTTTTTAGGGCTAGAACTTCAGTCTTTTTTTTTTTTTTGGTAATTTTATTTGCATTTGCCTGCCTGTCAGCCTGTGTGTGAGGCTCACAGAATATACTGTGATTAAGTGCTCTGTGCCACCACTGATATCTGGTTAACATTAGTGTAAATTTAAAAAAAAAAAACTTTTACATCATTTTGCTAGTGTAACCTAATTTCATTTTCCATCAGGCCTGTGTGTCAGGCCCACATCATATACTGTGATTAATAGCTCTGTTTTCCACCACTTATACCTGGTGTAACATTAGTGTAAATTTTTTCAAAAAAAACTTTTACATCAGTCTGCTATTATTATTTAATTTTAGTAGCCAGGCCAGCGTGCCACTAGTGCCAGCCTGTGTAAGGGCCTACGGGAACATTAGTGTAAATTTAAAAAAAAAAAACTTTTACATCAGTCTGCTATTGTTATTTAATTTTAGTTGCCAGGCCAGCGTGCCACTAGTGCCAGCCTGTGTAAGGGCCTAAGGGAACATTAGTGTAAATTTAAAAAAAAAAACTTTTACATAAGTCTGCAATTGTTATTTAATTTTAGTTGCCAGGCCAGCGTGCCACTAGTGCCAGCCTGTGTAAGGGCCTAAGGGAACATTAGTGTAATTTTTTTTAAAAAAAACTTTTACATAAGTCTGCTATTGTTATTTAATTTTAGTTGCCAGGCCAGCGTGCCACTAGTGCCAGCCTGTGTAAGGGCCTAAGGGAACATTAGTGTAAATTTAAAAAAAAAAACTTTTACATGATTTTGCTAGTGTAATCTAATTTCATTTTCCATCAGGCCTGTGTGTCAGGCCCACAGCATATACTGTGCCTAATTGCTCTGTTTTCCACCACTTATATCTGGTGTAACATTAGTGTAAATTTAAAAAAAAAACTTTTACATCAGTCTGCTATTGTTATTTAATTTTAGTTGCCAGGCCAGCGTGCCACTAGTGCCAGCCTGTGTGTCAGGCTCCCAGCATATACTGTGCCTACTTCCATCCTCAGTGCCACCACTCCTATCTGGTGTAACATTAGTTTAAATTTTGTAAAAAAAAAACTTTTACATCAGTCTGCTAGTGTTATTTAATTGCAGTTGCCTGTCTGCCAGCGTGTGTGCCAGGCCCACTTTCCAACTAGTGCCACGAATCATATTTGTTATAACAGTAATGTAAATATTTTAAATAAAAACTTTTTTGACTCTGAAACATCAGTCTGTTAGTATAATCTAATTGTAGTTGCCTTCCTTCCAGTGTGTGTGCCAGGCCCACTTGCCAAGTTAGTGGCACCACTCATATTTGTTGTAACAGTAGTGTAAATATTTAAAATAAAAACGTTTTTTGACTGTGAATCATCAGTCTGCTAGTGCAATTGAATTGCAGTTGCCTGCCTGCCAGCATGTGTGCCAGGCCCACTTGACAACTAGTGCCACCAATCATATTTGTTATAACAGTATTGTTAATATTTAAAAAAAAAATATTTGACTGTGAAACATCAGTCAGCTAGTGTAATCTAATTGCAGTTGCCTGCCTGCCAGCGTGTGTGCCAGGCCCACTTGCCAACTAGTGCCACCAATCATATTTGTTATAACAGTAGTGTAAATATATATTTTTTTTTTTTTAAAAATTGACTGTGAAACATCAGTCTGCTAGTGTAATCTAATTGCAGTTGCCTGCCTGCCAGCGTGTGTGCCAGGCCCACTTGCCAAGTTAGTGGCACCACTTATATTTGTTGTAACAGTAGTGTAAATATTTCAAAAAATAAATTTTTTGACTGGGAAACATCAGTCAGCTAGTGCAATCTAATTGCAGTTGCCTGCCTGCCAGCGTGTTTGCCAGCCAATCAGATTTTTCCTACCTTAATTCTGATTGGCTGATAGAATCCTATCAGCCAATCGGAATTCGAGGGACGCCATCTTGGATGACGTCATTTAAAGGAACCTTCATTTGTCGTTAGTCCATCGGTGAGGAAGGATGGCTCCGCGTCGGCTGCTTCAAGATGGACCCGCTCTGCTCTGGATGGAAGAAGATAGAAGATGCCGCCTGGATGAAGACTTTGGACCCTCTGGAGGACCTCTTCTTGCCGGATAGGATGAAGACTTCGGACCCTCTGGAGGACCTCTTCTTGTCGGATAGGATGAAGACTTCGGACCCTCTTCTGGACGGATCGGTGATACCCGGCTGGGTGAATACAAGGTAGGGAGATCTTCAGGGGCTTAGTGTTAGGTTTTTTAAAGGGGGTTTGGGTGGGTTAGATTAGGGGTATGTGGGTGGTGGGTTGTAATGTTGGGGGGGTATTGTATGTTTTTTTACAGGCAAAAGAGCTGATTTCTTTGGGGCATGCCCCGCAAAAAGCCCTTTTAAGGGCTGGTAAGGTAATAGAGCTGTTAACTTTTTATTATAGGGTAGGGCATTTTTTTATTTTGGGGGGCTTTGTTATTTTTTTAGGGGGCTTAGAGTAGGTGTAATTAGTTTAAAATTCTTGTAATCTTTTTTTATTTTTTGTAATTTAGTGTTTGTTTGTTTTTGTAATTTAGTTTAGTTGATTTAATTGTAGGTAATTGTAGGTAGTTTATTTAATTAATTTATTGATAGTGTAGTGTTAGGTTTAATTGTAACTTAGGTTAGGATTTATTTTACAGGTAATTTTGTAATTATTTAAACTAGGTAGCTATTAAATAGTTAATAACTGTTTAATAGCTATTGTACCTAGTTAAAATAAATACAAAGTTGCCTGTAAAATAAATATAAATCCTAAAATAGCTGCAATATAATTATTCGTTATATTGTAGCTATATTAGGGTTTATTTTACAGGTAAGTATTTAGCTTTAAATAGGATTAATTTATTTAATAAGAAATAATTTATTTTGTTAGATTTAAATTATATTTAACTTAGGGGGGTGTTAGGGTTAGGGTTAGACTTAGCTTTAGGGGTTAATACATTTATTAGCGGTGAGGTCCGGTCGGCAGATTAGGGGATAATACTTGAAGTTAGGTGTCGCCGATGTTAGGGAGGGCAGATTAGTGGTTAATAAAATTTATTATAGGGTTTGCGAGGTGGGAGTGAGGCGGTTTAGGGGTTAATACATTTATTATAGTGGCGGCGAGGTCCGGTCGGAAGATTAGGGGTTAATAAATATTATGTAGGTGTCAGCAACATTGGGGGCAGCAGATTAGGGGTTCATATGGATAACGTAGGTGGCGGCGGTGTCCGGTCGGCAGATTAGGGGTTAATAAGTGTAGGAAGGTAGCAGCGACATTGAGGGGCAGATTAGGGGTTAATAAATATAATGAAGGTGTCGGCGACGTTGGGGGCAGCAGATTAGAGGTTCATAGGGATAACGTTTGGAGCGGCAGATTAGGGGTTAATAATAAAATGCAGGTGTCAGCGATAGCAGGGGCGGCAGATTAGGGGTTAATAAGTGTAAGGTTAGGGGTGTTTAGACTCGGGGTTCATGTTAGGGTGTTTGGTGCAGACTTAGAAAGTGTTTCCCCATAGGAAACAATGGGGCTGCGTTAGGAGCTGAACGCTGCTTTTTTGCAGGTGTTAGTTTTTTTCAGCTCAAACTGCCCCATTGTTTCCTATGGGGAAATCGTGCACAAGCACGTTTTTCAAGCTGGCCGCTACCGTAAGCAACGCTGGTATTGAGAGTTGAAGTGGCGGTAAATTATGCTCTACGCTTCCTTTTTGGAGCCTAACGCAGCCCTTCAGAGAACTCTAAATACCAGCGCACGCACCCCTTTGGCCGCAAAAGTCTAAATCTAGCCGTAAGATTACAGCCTGAGTTAAAATGTTACTATGTATTTGCTAATATTCTAACAATGTCTAATTACAGAAATGTGCTAAATAGGATGAAAAAAATATTTGTACGCAGACTTATTGCTGAAATACAAGTAAAAAAGAGTCACTTTATTCACTGATTAAAACGAGAAGACGATTGCGGGCGCACAATAATTAATCAGCCATTACAAGTGGCTGGTTATTGCTACTTCGAGCTTGCGGTAGCAATTATCGCTTATAAAATTAACCAGAGATCAGAGCTCTGGTTAATTTTATAAATGTGCCCCAAATGTCCCCAAAAGTCCCCAAAGTACAGTGGTGCTAAAGTTGGGTGTTAGAGAAAAAACTGCAGTTAAAAGTGCCTTTACATTGAGGCCTGTGGGAACTGTGTGTTCCCAGTAAATATATATGTATAATCATATACATAAATATTTACAATTTGCTCCTATCGCTGCTTGGCTTACCCCCTTTGCTGCGCTAGTTTACATGCCGTGTCTCACGGCATGAGAACGAGGCTTCCATTGGAGCCTATGGAAGTGCACTCTCGTGAGCACAATGTTTCCCAGCATTAGCATGTGCTGGTATTACTCAGTGGAGCGCAAATATCACTTTCACGAAGGTGATAGCTAGTGATGTCCCGACCTGTTCACCCGCGAACGGTTCACAGCGAACATAGCTTGTTCGCATTCGCGTTTGTGGGCGAACACATGGCGATGTTCGATCCGCCCCTATGTGTCATCATTGTGGAAACTTTGACCCTTTATGTCAAAGCCGCCTGACACATTAGAGCCAATCAACATCAGACACTCCCTCACAGACACTCCCAGCTACTCGGAATCCGCCATTTTAGACTCATAACGACCTTGCTTTTTTAATGAGAGGACGTTTTGTGTTTTTGCTCCTGACATTAATAGGAAAAACATAGCTAGGCTAGTGTATTTACAGTCCAGAAGGACTCCACTCATCTCTGATGCAAGCACAGCACCCCAAAAAGCCCTTTTTAGGGCTATATTTTGTGCGTTTTTTTTTTTTTTCCGTTTTTTTTTTATTAGCATTTGCCTGGCTTTCAGCTGTGTGTTTAAGGCTCACAGCATATGCTGTGACTACTGCCACCACTGATATCTCCCTAACAACATTAGTTTAAATTTAACTAACCCAAAAATATAATTATTTTTCTAGTGTAATTTTTTTTCATTTTCTATCAGGCCAGTGTCACACAGCATATACTCTGGTTCATTGCTCTGTGCCAGCCAGCAGCCACCAGTGTTAATATCCGTTTATAACATTATTTTAAATAAAAAAAAAATATATATATATATATATTTTGCTAGTGTAATCTAATTACATTTACTATCATGCCTGTGTCTGTCAGGCTCACTCAGCATTAATATACCTCTTTTTTTTCAGTCTTTTGGTTAATTGGTCTGTGCCAGGCAGCCACCCAGCACTCATATCTATTCACCTTCACCTTAATTTTAATATAAAAAAAAAAAAAAGTTTTAATTTGTTTGCTAGTGTAATCTAATATAATTTTCTATCCGGCCTGTGTGTTTTGCTGACATAGGCCTAGATTTGGAGTTCGGCGGTAGCCGTGAAAACCAGCGTTAGAGGTTACTAACGCTGGTTTTGGCCGCCCGCTGGTATTTGGAGTCAGTGATTAAAGGGTCTAACGCTCACTTTTCAGCCGCGACTTTTCCATACCGCAGATCCCCCTACGCCATTTGCGTATCCTATCTTTTCAATGGGATCTTTCTAACGCTGGTATTTAGAGTCGTTTCTGAAGTGAGCGTTAGAGCTCTAACGACAAAACTCCAGCCGCCTGAAAATAGCAGGAGTTAAGAGCTTTCTGGCTAACGCCGGTTCATAAAGCTCTTAACTACTGTACCCTAAAGTACACTAACACCCATAAACTACCTATGTACCCCTAAACCGAGCTCCCCCCACATCGCCGCCACTCGATTAAAATTTTTAACCCCTAATCTGCCGACCGCCACCTACGTTATACTTATGTACCCCTAATCTGCTGCCCCTAACCCCGCCGACCCCTGTATTACATTTATTAACCCCTAACCTGCCCCCCACAACGTCGCCGCCAGCTACTTAAAATAATTAACCCCTAATCTTCCGACCGCAAAGCGCCGCCACCTACGTTATCCTTATGTACCCCTAATCTGCTACCCCTAACACCGCCGACCCCTATATTATATTTATTAACCCCTAATCTGCCCCCCTCAACGTCGCCTCCACCTGCCTACACTTATTAACCCCTAATCTGCCGAGCGGACCTGAGCGCTACTATAATAAAGTTATTAACCCCTAATCCGCCTCACTAACCCTATCATAAATAGTATTAACCCCTAATCTGCCCTCCCTAACATCGCCGACACCTAACTTCAATTATTAACCCCTAATCTGCCGAGCGGAGCTCACCGCTATTCTAATAAATGTATTAACCCCTAAAGCTAAGTCTAACCCTAACACTAACACCCCCCTAACTTAAATATAATTTACATCTAACGAAATAAATTAACTCTTATTAAATAAATTATTCCTATTTAAAGCTAAATACTTACCTGTAAAATAAATCCTAATATAGCTACAATATAAATTATAATTATATTATAGCTATTTTAGGATTAATATTTATTTTACAGGCAACTTTGTAATTATTTTAACCAGGTACAATAGCTATTAAATAGTTAAGAACTATTTAATTGTTACCTAGTTAAAATAATAACAAAATTTACCTGTAAAATAAATCCTAACCTAAGATATAATTAAACCTAACACTACCCTATCAATAAAATAATTAAATAAACTACCTACAATTACCTACAATTAACCTAACACTACACTATCAATAAATTAATTAAACACAATTCCTACAAATAAATACAATTAAATAAACTAGCTAAAGTACAAAAAATAAAAAAGAACTAAGTTACAAAAAATAAAAAAATATTTACAAACATAAGAAAAATATTACAACAATTTTAAACTAATTACACCTACTCTAAGCCCCCTAATAAAATAACAAAGCCCCCCAAAATAAAAAATTCCCTACCCTATTCTAAATAAAAAAAGTTACAAGCTCTTTTACCTTACCAGCCCTGAACAGGGCCCTTTGCGGGGCATGCCCCATGAATTTCAGCTCTTTTGCCTGTAAAAGAATAAATACAATACCCCCCCCCCCAACATTACAACCCACCACCCACATACCCCTAATCTAACCCAATCCCCCCTTAAATAAACCTAACACTAAGCCCCTGAAGATCTTCCTACCTTGTCTTCACCATCCAGGTTCACCGATCCGTCCTGAAGAGCTCCTCCGATGTCCTGATCCAAGCCCAAGCGGGGGGCTGAAGAGGTCCATGATCCGATCAAAGTCTTCATCCAAGCGGGGCAGAAGAGGATCTTCCATCCGATTGAAGTCATCATCCAGGCGGCATCTTCTATGGTCTTCCATCCGGAGCGAAGCGGCAGGATCCTGAAGACCTCCAGCGCGGAACATCCATCCGGACCGACGACTGAACGACGAATGACTGTTCCTTTAAGGGACGTCATCCAAGATGGCGTCCCTCGAATTCCGATTGGCTGATAGGATTCTATCAGCCAATCGGAATTAAGGTAGGAATTTTCTGATTGGCTGATGGAATCAGCCAATCAGAATCTAGTTCAATCCGATTGGCTGATCCAATCAGCCAATCAGATTGAGCTCGCATTCTATTGGCTGTTCCGATCAGCCAATAGAATGCGAGCTCAATCTGATTGGCTGATTGGATCAGCCAATCGGATTGAACTAGATTCTGATTGGCTGATTCCATCAGCCAATCAGAAAATTCCTACCTTAATTCCGATTGGCTGATAAAATCCTATCAGCCAATCGGAATTCGAGGGACGCCATCTTGGATGACGTCCCTTAAAGGAACAGTCATTCGTCGTTCAGTCGTCGGTCCGGATGGATGTTCCGCGCTGGAGGTCTTCAGGATCCTGCCGCTTCGCTCCGGATGGAAGACCATAGAAGATGCCGCCTGGATGATGACTTCAATCGGATGGAAGATCCTCTTCTGCCCCGCTTGGATGAAGACTTTGACCGGATCATGGACCTCTTCAGCCCCCCGCTTGGGCTTGGATCAGGACATCGGAGGAGCTCTTCAGGACGGATCGGTGAACCTGGATGGTGAAGACAAGGTAGGAAGATCTTCAGGGGCTTAGTGTTAGGTTTATTTAAGGGGGGTTTGGGTTAGATTAGGGGTATGTGGGTGGTGGGTTGTAATGTTGGGGGGGGGTATTGTATTTATTCTTTTACAGGCAAAAGAGCTGAAATTCTTGGGGCATGCCCCGCAAAGGGCCCTGTTCAGGGCTGGTAAGGTAAAAGAGCTTGTAACTTTTTTAATTTAGCATAGGGTAGGGAATTTTTTATTTTGGGGGGCTTTGTTATTTTATTAGGGGGCTTAGAGTAGGTGTAATTAGTTTAAAATTGTTGTAATATTTTTCTTATGTTTGTAAATATTTTTTTATTTTTTGTAACTTAGTTCTTTTTTATTTTTTGTACTTTAGCTAGTTTATTTAATTGTATTTATTTGTAGGAATTGTGTTTAATTAATTTATTGATAGTGTAGTGTTAGGTTAATTGTAGGTAATTGTAGGTAGTTTATTTAATTATTTTATTGATAGGGTAGTGTTAGGTTTAATTATATCTTAGGTTAGGATTTATTTTACAGGTAAATTTGTTATTATTTTAACTAGGTAACTATTTAATAGCTATTGTACCTGGTTAAAATAATTACAAAGTTGCCTGTAAAATAAATATTAATCCTAAAATAGCTATAATATAATTATAATTTATATTGTAGCTATATTAGGATTTATTTTACAGGTAAGTATTTAGCTTTAAATAGGAATAATTTATTTAATAAGAGTTAATTAATTTCGTTAGATGTAAATTATATTTAAGTTAGGGGGGGTGTTAGTGTTAGGGTTAGACTTAGCTTTAGGGGTTAATACATTTATTAGAATAGCGGTGAGCTCCGGTCGTCAGATTAGGGGTTAATAATTGAAGTTAGGTGTCGGCGATGTTAGGGAGGGCAGATTAGGGGTTAATACTATTTATGATAGGGTTAGTGAGGCGGATTAGGGGTTAATAACTTTATTATAGTAGCGGTGCGGTCCGCTCGGCAGATTAGGGGTTAATAAGTGTAGGCAGGTGTCGGCGACGTTGTGGGGGGCAGATTAGGGGTTAATAAATATAATATAGGGGTCGGCGGTGTTAGGGGCAGCAGATTAGGGGTACATAGGGATAACGTAGGTTGCGGCGGTTTACGGAGCGGCAGATTAGGGTTTAAAAAAAAAATGCAGGGGTCAGCGATAGCGGGGGCGGCAGATTAGGGGTTAATAAGTGTAAGGTTAGGGTGTTTAGACTCGGGGTACATGTTAGAGTGTTAGGTGCAGACGTAGGAAGTGTTTCCCCATAGGAAACAATGGGGCTGCGTTAGGAGCTGAACGCTGCTTTTTTGCAGGTGTTAGGTTTTTTTTCAGCTCAAACAGTCCCATTGTTTCCTATGGGAGAATCTTGCACGAGCACGTTTTTGAGGCTGGCCGCGTCCGTAAGCAACTCTGGTATCGAGAGTTGCATTTGCGGTACAAATGCTCTACGCTCCTTTTTTGGAGCCTAACGCAGCATTTGTTTGAACTCTCGATACCAGAGTTAAATTTATGGTGCGGCCAGAAAAAAGCCCGCGGAGCGTTAACAGCCCTTTTACCGCCGAACTCCAAATATAGGCCATAGAGAGCCTACTGTGTTTACTTGCTGCCCTCCCTAGTCTATGAGCCACGACTCATATGTGTTTAACCTTTTTTTAATTTCCCCCCCAAAAAAATAATTTCAATCATTTTTCTAGTGTAATCTAATAGTATTTTCTATCAGGCGTGTGTGTATCCGACTTACAGAGCCTACTGTTTTTAATAGCTGCCCTTCCAAGGCTATCAGTCACGACTCATATGTATGTGCTTAACCTTTTTCTTAAAATTTCCAAAAAAAAGTCTTTAAATCATTATGCTAGTGTAATCTAATTGTATTTTCTATCAGGCCTGTGTCTAACTGTCTATCTGATTTACACAGCATACTGTTGTTATAATTGCTGCCCTACGTAGCAGCCAGCCAGTGCGACCACTCATAGAGTCATATGTGCATTGCACTTCTTAACATAATTTTAATATTAAAATCTAAAATTTTAAAATATTTTGCAAGTGTAATGTAACTTAATTTTCTATCAGTCCTGTGTTTTTGTCACTTACACAGCATACTGTGTTAAATTGCTGCCCTACCTACCATCCACTACTCATATCTGCCAGCCTGTCTGCCAGGCCCAAGTAGCCAATTAGTGGCACCAATCACAATTCTTGTAACAGTAATTAAAAAAAAAAATCATAATTTTTTGGACTGCAAATATTCAGTCTCCTAGTGCCATTGAATTTCATTTACCTCCTGCCTGCCACTGCCAGCCTTTTGTGCCAGGCCATCTAGCCAACTATTTACACCAATCATAATTGTTGTCACAGACAGTATAGTTATTAATTTAAATAAAAAATGTTTTTAGTATTGATCTTAATCCTCAGTTTGCTCGTGCCCTAGAATTGCACTTTTCTACAGCCTTCCAAGCCTGTGTGCCAGGCCTACTTAAAAAATATTTACACCAATCATATTTGTTGTGACAGTATTCTAATAATTAAAAATTAAAATTTTTGGTAATAGTTGTTGTGATTTGAATCCTCAGTTTGCTGGTGCCATTGAATAGCACTTTCCTCCTGCCTTGCAGCCTGCTGTGAGCCAGGCCCACCTAGCCAATTGTTGTCAGCAATCATATTTCTGTTAACAGTATTGCAAAAATTGTCAATCATCACTGTTTAGACTGTCAGTAATCAGTCTCCTAGTGTCCTTGAATTGCATCTACCTCCTACCTGCCATCCTTTTGTGCCAGGCCGTCTTGCCAACTATTTACACCAATCCTAATTTTTTGTCACAGTATAGTTAATAATTAAAATTAAAAAAATCTTGATTGTTGATGATCTTAATCCTCAGTTTGCTCATGCCCTAGAATTGCACTTTTCTACAGCCTTCCAAGCCTGTGTGCCAGGCCTACTTAAAAAATATTTACACCAATCATATTTGTTGTGACAGTATTCTAATAATTAAAAATTAAAAATTTTGGCAATAGTTGCTGTGATTTGAATCCTCAGTTTGCTGGTGCCATTGAATAGCACTTTCCTCCTGCCTTGCAGCCTGCTGTGAGCCAGGCCCACCTAGCCAATTGTTGTCAGCAATCATATTTCTGTTAACAGTATTGCAAAAATTGTCAATCATCACTGTTTAGACTGTCAGTAATCAGTCTCCTAGTGTCCTTGAATTGCATCTACCTCCTGCCTGCCATTCTTTTGTGCCAGGCCTTTTTTCCAACTATTTACACCAATCCTAATTTTTTGTCACAGTATAGTTACTAATTAAAATTAAAAAAATCTTGATTGTTGATGATCTTAATCCTCAGTTTGCTCGTGCCCTAGAATTGCACTTTTCTACAGCCTTCCAAGCCTGTGTGCCAGGCCTACTTAAAAAATATTTACACCAATCATATTTGTTGTGACAGTATTCTAATAATTAAAAATTCAAATTTTTGGTAATAGTTGCTGTGATTTGAATCCTCAGTTTGCTGGTGCCATTGAATAGCACTTTCCTCCTGCCTTGCAGCCTGCTGTGAGCCAGGCCCACCTAGCCAATTGTTGTCAGCAATCATATTTCTGTTAACAGTATTGCAAAAATTGTCAATCATCACTGTTTAGACTGTCAGTAATCAGTCTCCTAGTGTCCTTGAATTGCATCTACCTCCTACCTGCCATCCTTTTGTGCCAGGCCGTCTTGCCAACTATTTACACCAATCTTAATTTTTTGTCACAGTATAGTTAATAATTAAAATTAAAAAAATCTTGATTGTTGATGATCTTAATCCTCAGTTTGCTCATGCCCTAGAATTGCACTTTTCTACAGCCTTCCAAGCCTGTGTGCCAGGCCTACTTAAAAAATATTTACACCAATCATATTTGTTGTGACAGTATTCTAATAATTAAAAATTAAAAATTTTGGCAATAGTTGCTGTGATTTGAATCCTCAGTTTGCTGGTGCCATTGAATAGCACTTTCCTCCTGCCTTGCAGCCTGCTGTGAGCCAGGCCCACCTAGCCAATTGTTGTCAGCAATCATATTTCTGTTAACAGTATTGCAAAAATTGTCAATCATCACTGTTTAGACTGTCAGTAATCAGTCTCCTAGTGTCCTTGAATTGCATCTACCTCCTGCCTGCCATTCTTTTGTGCCAGGCCTTTTTTCCAACTATTTACACCAATCCTAATTTTTTGTCACAGTATAGTTACTAATTAAAATTAAAAAAATCTTGATTGTTGATGATCTTAATCCTCAGTTTGCTCGTGCCCTAGAATTGCACTTTTCTACAGCCTTCCAAGCCTGTGTGCCAGGCCTACTTAAAAAATATTTACACCAATCATATTTGTTGTGACAGTATTCTAATAATTAAAAATTCAAATTTTTGGTAATAGTTGCTGTGATTTGAATCCTCAGTTTGCTGGTGCCATTGAATAGCACTTTCCTCCTGCCTTGCAGCCTGCTGTGAGCCAGGCCCACCTAGCCAATTGTTGTCAGCAATCATATTTCTGTTAACAGTATTGCAAAAATTGTCAATCATCACTGTTTAGACTGTCAGTAATCAGTCTCCTAGTGTCCTTGAATTGCATCTACCTCCTGCTTGCCATCCTTTTGTGCCAGGCCGTTTTTCCAACTATTTACACCAATCCTAATTTTTTGTCACATTATAGTTACTAATTAAAATTAAAAAAATCTTGATTGTTGATGATCTTAATCTTCAATTTGCTCGTGCCCTAGAATTGCACTTTTCTACAGCCTTCCAAGCCTGTGTGCCAGGCCTACTTAAAAAATATTTACACCAATCATATTTGTTGTGACAGTATTCTAATAATTAAAAATTAAAAATTTTGGTAATAGTTGCTGTGATTTGAATCCTCAGTTTGCTGGTGCCATTGAATAGCACTTTCCTCCTTCCTTGCAGCCTGCTGTGAGCCAGGCCCACCTAGCCAATTGTTGTCAGCAATCATATTTCTGTTAACAGTATTGCAAAAATTGTCAATCATCACTGTTTAGACTGTCAGTAATCAGTCTCCTAGTGTCCTTGAATTGCATCTACCTCCTGCCTGCCATCCTTTTGTGCCAGGCCGTCTTGCCAACTATTTACACCAATCCTAATTTTTTGTCACAGTATAGTTACTAATTACAATTAAAAAAATCTTGATTGTTGATGATCTTAATCCTCAGTTTGCTCGTGCCCTAGAATTGCACTTTTCTACAGCCTTCCAAGCCTGTGTGCCAGGCCTACTTAAAAAATATTTACACCAATCATATTTGTTGTGACAGTATTCTAATAATTAAAAATTAAAAATTTTTGTAATAGTTGCTGTGATTTGAATCCTCAGTTTGCTGGTGCCATTGAATAGCACTTTCCTCCTGCCTTGCAGCCTGCTGTGAGCCAGGCCCACCTAGCCAATTGTTGTCAGCAATCATATTTCTGTTAACAGTATTGCAAAAATTGTCAATCATCACTGTTTAGACTGTCAGTAATCAGTCTCCTATTGTCCTTGAATTGCATCTACCTCCTGCCTGCCATCCTTTTGTGCCAGGCCGTCTTGCCAACTATTTACACCAATCCTAATTTTTTGTCACAGTATAGTTACTAATTACAATTAAAAAAATCTTGATTGTTGATGATCTTAATCCTCAGTTTGCTCGTGCCCTAGAATTGCATTTTTCTACAGCCTTCCAAGCCTGTGTGCCAGGCCTACTTGAAAAATATTTACACTAATCATATTTGTTGTGACAGTATTCTAATAATTAAAAATTAAAATTTTTGGTAATAGTTGCTGTGATTTGAATCCTCAGTTTGCTGGTGCCATTGAATAGCACTTTCCTCCTGCCTTGCAGCCTGCTGTGAGCCAGGCCCACCTAGCCAATTGTTGTCAGCAATCATATTTCTGTTAACAGTATTGCAAAAATTGTCAATCATCACTGTTTAGACTGTCAGTAATCAGTCTCCTAGTGTCCTTGAATTGCATCTACCTCCTGCCTGCCATCCTTTTGTGCCAGGCCGTCTTGCCAACTATTTACACCAATCCTAATTTTTTGTCACAGTATAGTTACTAATTAAAATTAAAAAAATCTTGATTGTTGATAATCTTAATCCTCAGTTTGCTCGTGCCCTAGAATTGCACTTTTCTATAGCCTTCCAAGCCTGTGTGCCAGGCCTACTTAAAAAATATTTACACCAATCATATTTGTTGTGACAGTATTCTAATAATTAAAAAATAAAATTTGTGGTAATAGTTGTTGTGATTTGAATCCTCAGTTTGCTGGTGCCATTGAATAGCACTTTCCTCCTGCCTTGCAGCCTGCTGTGAGCCAGGCCCACCTATCCATTTGTTGCCAGCAATCATATTTCTTTTAACAGTATTGCAAAAATTGTCAATCATCACTGTTTTGACTGTCAGTAATCAGTCTCCTAGTGTCCTTGAATTGCATCTACCTCCTGCCTGCCATCCTTTTGTGCCAGGCCGTCTTGCCAACTATTTACACCAATCCTAATTTTTTGTCACAGTATAGTTACTAATTTCAATTTAAAAATTCTTGATTGTTGATGGTCTTAATCCTCAGTTTGCTCGTGCCCTAGAATTGCACTTTTCTACTGCCTTCCAAGCCTGTGTGCCAGGCCTACTTGAAAAATATTTACACCAATCATAGTTGTTGTGACAGTATTCTTAATAATTAAAAATTAAAATTGTTGGTAATAGTTGTTGAGAATCCTCAGTTTGCTGGTGCCATTGAATAGCACTTTCCTGCTGCCTTGCAGCCTGTTGTGAGCCAGGCCCACCTAGCCAATTGTTGCCAGCAATCATATTTCTTTTAACAGTATTGCAAAAATTGTCAATCATCACTGTTTTGACTGTCAGTAATCAGTCTCCTAGTGTCCTTGAATTGCATCTACCTCCTGCCTGCCATCCTTTTGTGCCAGGCCGTCTTGCCAACTATTTACACCAATCATAATTTTTTGTCACAGTATAGTTAATAATTAAAATTAGTTGGGAGTGAGGCGGTTTAGGGGTTAATACATTTATTATAGTGGCAGCGAGGTCCGGTCGGAAGATAAGGGGTTAATAAGTGTAGGTAAGGTAGCAGCGACATTGGGGGGGCAGATTAGGGGTTAATAAATATTATGTAGGTGTCAGCGACATTGGGGGCAGCAGATTAGGGGTTCATAGGGATAACGTAGGTGGCGGTGTCCGGTCGGCAGATTAGGGGTTAATAAGTGTAGGTAAGGTAGCAGCGACATTGAGGGGCAGATTAGGGGTTAATAAATATAATGAAGGTGTCGGCGACGTTGGGGGCAGCAGATTAGGGGTTCATAGGGATAACGTTTGCAGCGGTGTCCGGAGCGGCAGATTAGGGGTTAATAATAAAATGCAGGTGTCAGCGATAGCAGGGGCGGCAGATTAGGGGTTAATAAGTGTAAGGTTAGGTTTTTTTTTTTTCCGTTTTTTTTTTATTAGCATTTGCCTGGCTTTCAGCTGTGTGTTTAAAGCTCACAGCATATGCTGTGACTACTGCCACCACTGATATCTCCCTAACAACATTAGTTTAAATTTAACTAACCCAAAAATATAATTATTTTTCTAGTGTAATTTTTTTTCATTTTCTATCAGGCCAGTGTCACACAGCATATACTCTGGTTCATTGCTCTGTGCCAGCAGCTACCAGTGTTAATATCCGTTTATAACATTATTTTAAATTTAAAAAAATATATATATATTTTGCTAGTGTAATCTAATTACATTTACTATCATGCCTGTGTCTGTCAGGCTCACTCAGCATTAATATACCTCTTTTTTTTCAGTCTTTTGGTTAATTGGTCTGTGCCAGGCAGCCACCCAGCACTCATATCTATTCTCCTTCACCTTAATTTTAATATATAAAAAAAAAAGTTTAAATTTGTTTGCTAGTGTAATCTAATATAATTTTCTATCCGGCCAGTGTGTTTTGCTGACATAGAGAGCCTACTGTGTTTACTTGCTGCCCTCCCTAGTCTATGAGCCACGACTCATATGTGTTTAACCTTTTTTTAAATTCCCCCCCAAAAAAATAATTTCAATCATTTTTCTAGTGTAATCTAATAGTATTTTCTATCAGGCATGTGTGTATCCGACTTACAGAGCCTACTGTTTTTAATAGCTGCCCTTCCAAGGCTATCAGCCACGACTCATATGTATGTGCTTAACCTTTTTCTTAAAATTTCCAAAAAAAAGTCTTTAAATCATTATGCTAGTGTAATCTAATTGTATTTTCTATCAGGCCTGTGACTAACTGTCTATCTGACTTACACAGCATACTGTTGTTATAATTGCTGCCCTACGTAGCAGCCAGCCAGTGCGACCACTCATAGAGTCATATGTGCATTGCACTTCTTAACATAATTTTAATATTAAAATCTAAAATTTTAAAATATTTTGCAAGTGTAATGTAACTTAATTTTCTATCAGTCCTGTGTTTTTGTCACTTACACAGCATACTGTGTTAAATTGCTGCCCTACCTACCATCCACGACTCATATCTGCCAGCCTGTCTGCCAGGCCCAAGTAGCCAATTAGTGGCACCAATCACAATTCTTGTAACAGTAATTAAAAAAAAAATCATAATTTTTTGGACTGCAAATATTCAGTCTCCTAGTGCCATTGAATTTCATTTACCTCCTGCCTGCCACTGCCAGCCTTTTGTGCCAGGCCGTCTAGCCAACTATTTACACCAATCATAATTGTTGTCACAGACAGTATAGTTATTAATTTAAATAAAAAAATTTTTTAGTATTGATCTTAATCCTCAGTTTGCTCGTGCCCTAGAATTGCACTTTTCTACAGCCTTCCAAGCCTGTGTGCCAGGCCTACTTAAAAAATATTTACACCAATCATATTTGTTGTGACAGTATTCTAATAATTAAAAATTAAAATTTTTGGTAATAGTTGTTGTGATTTGAATCCTCAGTTTGCTGGTGCCATTGAATAGCACTTTCCTCCTGCCTTGCAGCCTGCTGTGAGCCAGGCCCACCTAGCCAATTGTTGTCAGCAATCATATTTCTGTTAACAGTATTGCAAAAATTGTCAATCATCACTGTTTAGACTGTCAGTAATCAGTCTCCTAGTGTCCTTGAATGGCATCTACCTCCTACCTGCCATCCTTTTGTGCCAGGCCGTCTTGCCAACTATTTACACCAATCCTAATTTTTTGTCACAGTATAGTTACTAATTAAAATTAAAAAAATCTTGATTGTTGATAATCTTAATCCTCAGTTTGCTCGTGCCCTAGAATTGCACTTTTCTATAGCCTTCCAAGCCTGTGTGCCAGGCCTACTTAAAAAATATTTACACCAATCATATTTGTTGTGACAGTATTCTAATAATTAAAAAATAAAATTTGTGGTAATAGTTGTTGTGATTTGAATCCTCAGTTTGCTGGTGCCATTGAATAGCACTTTCCTCCTGCCTTGCAGCCTGCTGTGAGCCAGGCCCACCTATCCATTTGTTGCCAGCAATCATATTTCTTTTAACAGTATTGCAAAAATTGTCAATCATCACTGTTTTGACTGTCAGTAATCAGTCTCCTAGTGTCCTTGAATTGCATCTACCTCCTGCCTGCCATCCTTTTGTGCCAGGCCGTCTTGCCAACTATTTACACCAATCCTAATTTTTTGTCACAGTATAGTTACTAATTACAATTAAAAAAATCTTGATTGTTGATGATCTTAATCCTCAGTTTGCTCGTGCCCTAGAATTGCACTTTTCTACAGCCTTCCAAGCCTGTGTGCCAGGCCTACTTAAAAAATATTTACACCAATCATATTTGTTGTGACAGTATTCTAATAATTAAAAATTAAAATTTTTGGTAATAGTTGCTGTGATTTGAATCCTCAGTTTGCTGGTGCCATTGAATAGCACTTTCCTCCTGCCTTGCAGCCTGCTGTGAGCCAGGCCCACCTAGCCAATTGTTGTCAGCAATCATATTTCTGTTAACAGTATTGCAAAAATTGTCAATCATCACTGTTTAGACTGTCAGTAATCAGTCTCCTAGTGTCCTTGAATTGCATCTACCTCCTGCCTGCCATCCTTTTGTGGCAGGCCGTCTTGCCAACTATTTACACCAATCCTAATTTTTTGTCACAGTATAGTTACTAATTACAATTAAAAAAATCTTGATTGTTGATGATCTTAATCCTCAGTTTGCTCGTGCCCTAGAATTGCATTTTTCTACAGCCTTCCAAGCCTGTGTGCCAGGCCTACTTGAAAAATATTTACACTAATCATATTTGTTGTGACAGTATTCTAATAATTAAAAATTAAACTTTTTGGTAATAGTTGCTGTGATTTGAATCCTCAGTTTGCTGGTGCCATTGAATAGCACTTTCCTCCTGCCTTGCAGCCTGCTGTGAGCCAGGCCCACCTAGCCAATTGTTGTCAGCAATCATATTTCTGTTAACAGTATTGCAAAAATTGTCAATCATCACTGTTTAGACTGTCAGTAATCAGTCTCCTAGTGTCCTTGAATTGCATCTACCTCCTGCCTGCCATCCTTTTGTGCCAGGCCGTCTTGCCAACTATTTACACCAATCCTAATTTTTTGTCACAGTATAGTTACTAATTAAAATTAAAAAAATCTTGATTGTTGATAATCTTAATCCTCAGTTTGCTCGTGCCCTAGAATTGCACTTTTCTATAGCCTTCCAAGCCTGTGTGCCAGGCCTACTTAAAAAATATTTACACCAATCATATTTGTTGTGACAGTATTCTAATAATTAAAAAATAAAATTTGTGGTAATAGTTGTTGTGATTTGAATCCTCAGTTTGCTGGTGCCATTGAATAGCACTTTCCTCCTGCCTTGCAGCCTGCTGTGAGCCAGGCCCACCTATCCATTTGTTGCCAGCAATCATATTTCTTTTAACAGTATTGCAAAAATTGTCAATCATCACTGTTTTGACTGTCAGTAATCAGTCTCCTAGTGTCCTTGAATTGCATCTACCTCCTGCCTGCCATCCTTTTGTGCCAGGCCGTCTTGCCAACTATTTACACCAATCCTAATTTTTTGTCACAGTATAGTTACTAATTTCAATTTAAAAATTCTTGATTGTTGATGGTCTTAATCCTCAGTTTGCTCGTGCCCTAGAATTGCACTTTTCTACTGCCTTCCAAGCCTGTGTGCCAGGCCTACTTGAAAAATATTTACACCAATCATAGTTGTTGTGACAGTATTCTTAATAATTAAAAATTAAAATTGTTGGTAATAGTTGTTGAGAATCCTCAGTTTGCTGGTGCCATTGAATAGCACTTTCCTGCTGCCTTGCAGCCTGTTGTGAGCCAGGCCCACCTAGCCAATTGTTGCCAGCAATCATATTTCTTTTAACAGTATTGCAAAAATTGTCAATCATCACTGTTTTGACTGTCAGTAATCAGTCTCCTAGTGTCCTTGAATTGCATCTACCTCCTGCCTGCCATCCTTTTGTGCCAGGCCGTCTTGCCAACTATTTACACCAATCATAATTTTTTGTCACAGTATAGTTAATAATTAAAATTAGTTGGGAGTGAGGCGGTTTAGGGGTAAATACATTTATTATAGTGGCAGCGAGGTCCGGTCGGAAGATAAGGGGTTAATAAGTGTAGATAAGGTAGCAGCGACATTGGGGGGGCAGATAAGGGGTTAATAAATATTATGTAGGTGTCAGCGACATTGGGGGCAGCAGATTAGGGGTTCATAGGGATAACGTAGGTGGCGGTGTCCGGTCGGCAGATTAGGGGTTAATAAGTGTAGGTAAGGTAGCAGCGACATTGAGGGGCAGATTAGGGGTTAATAAATATAATGAAGGTGTCGGCGACGTTGGGGGCAGCAGATTAGGGGTTCATAGGGATAACGTTTGCAGCGGTGTCCGGAGCGGCAGATTAGGGGTTAATAATAAAATGCAGGTGTCAGCGATAGCAGGGGCGGCAGATTAGGGGTTAATAAGTGTAAGGTTAGGGTTTTTTTTTTTTCCGTTTTTTTTTTTATTAGCATTTGCCTGGCTTTCAGCTGTGTGTTTAAGGCTCACAGCATATGCTGTGACTACTGCCACCACTGATATCTCCCTAACAACATTAGTTTAAATTTAACTAACCCAAAAATATAATTATTTTTCTAGTGTAATTTTTTTTCATTTTCTATCAGGCCAGTGTCACACAGCATATACTCTGGTTCATTGCTCTGTGCCAGCAGCTACCAGTGTTAATATCCGTTTATAACATTATTTTAAATTAAAAAAAATATATATATATTTTGCTAGTGTAATCTAATTACATTTACTATCATGCCTGTGTCTGTCAGGCTCACTCAGCATTAATATACCTCTTTTTTTCAGTCTTTTGGTTAATTGGTCTGTGCCAGGCAGCCACCCAGCACTCATATCTATTCTCCTTCACCTTAATTTTAATATATAAAAAAAAAAGTTTAAATTTGTTTGCTAGTGTAATCTAATATAATTTTCTATCCGGCCTGTGTGTTTTGCTGACATAGAGAGCCTACTGTGTTTACTTGCTGCCCTCCCTAGTCTATGAGCCACGACTCATATGTGTTTAACCTTTTTTTAAATTCCCCCCCAAAAAAATAATTTCAATCATTTTTCTAGTGTAATCTAATAGTATTTTCTATCAGGCATGTGTGTATCCGACTTACAGAGCCTACTGTTTTTAATAGCTGCCCTTCCAAGGCTATCAGCCACGACTCATATGTATGTGCTTAACCTTTTTCTTAAAATTTCCAAAAAAAAGTCTTTAAATCATTATGCTAGTGTAATCTAATTGTATTTTCTATCAGGCCTGTGTCTAACTGTCTATCTGACTTACACAGCATACTGTTGTTATAATTGCTGCCCTACGTAGCAGCCAGCCAGTGCGACCACTCATAGAGTCATATGTGCATTGCACTTCTTAACATAATTTTAATATTAAAATCTAAAATTTTAAAATATTTTGCAAGTGTAATGTAACTTAATTTTCTATCAGTCCTGTGTTTTTGTCACTTACACAGCATACTGTGTTAAATTGCTGCCCTACCTACCATCCACGACTCATATCTGCCAGCCTGTCTGCCAGGCCCAAGTAGCCAATTAGTGGCACCAATCACAATTCTTGTAACAGTAATTAAAAAAAAAAATCATAATTTTTTGGACTGCAAATATTCAGTCTCCTAGTGCCATTGAATTTCATTTACCTCCTGCCTGCCACTGCCAGCCTTTTGTGCCAGGCCGTCTAGCCAACTATTTACACCAATCAAAATTGTTGTCACAGACAGTATAGTTATTAATTTAAATAAAAAAATTTTTTAGAATTGATCTTAATCCTCAGTTTGCTCGTGCCCTAGAATTGCACTTTTCTACAGCCTTCCAAGCCTGTGTGCCAGGCCTACTTAAAAAATATTTACACTAATCATATTTGTTGTGACAGTATTCTAATAATTAAAAATTAAAATTTTTGGTAATAGTTGTGATTTGAATCCTCAGTTTGCTGGTGCCATTGAATAGCACTTTCCTCCTGCCTTGCAGCCTGCTGTGAGCCAGGCCCACCTAGCCAATTGTTGTCAGCAATCATATTTCTGTTAACAGTATTGCAAAAATTGTCAATCATCACTGTTTAGACTGTCAGTAATCAGTCTCCTAGTGTCCTTGAATTGCATCTACCTCCTGCCTGCCATCCTTTTGTGCCAGGCCGTCTTGCCAACTATTTACACCAATCCTAATTTTTTGTCACAGTATAGTTAATAATTAAAATTAAAAAAATCTTGATTGTTGATGATCTTAATCCTCAGTTTGCTCATGCCCTAGAATTGCACTTTTCTACAGCCTTCCAAGCCTGTGTGCCAGGCCTACTTGAAAAATATTTACACCAATCATATTTGTTGTGACAGTATTCTAATAATTAAAAATTAAAATTTTTGGTAATAGTTGCTGTGATTTGAATCCTCAGTTTGCTGGTGCCATTGAATAGCACTTTCCTCCTGCCTTGCAGCCTGCTGTGAGCCAGGCCCACCTAGCCAATTGTTGTCAGCAATCATATTTCTGTTAACAGTATTGCAAAAATTGTCAATCATCACTGTTTAGACTGTCAGTAATCAGTCTCCTAGTGTCCTTGAATTGCATCTACCTCCTGCCTGCCATCCTTTTGTGCCAGTCCGTTTTTCCAACTATTTACACCAATCCTAATTTTTTGTCACAGTATAGTTACTAATTACAATTAAAAAAATCTTGATTGTTGATGATCTTAATCCTCAGTTTGCTTGTGCCCTAGAATTGCACTTTTCTACAGCCTTCCAAGCCTGTGTGCCAGGCCTACTTAAAAAATATTTACACTAATCATATTTGTTGTGACAGTATTCTAATAATTAAAAATTAAAATTTTTGGTAATAGTTGCTGTGATTTGAATCCTCAGTTTGCTGGTGCCATTGAATAGCACTTTCCTCCTGCCTTGCAGCCTGCTGTGAGCCAGGCCCACCTAGCCAATTGTTGTCAGCAATCATATTTCTGTTAACAGTATTGCAAAAATTGTCAATCATCACTGTTTAGACTGTCAGTAATCAGTCTCCTAGTGTCCTTGAATTGCATCTACCTCCTGCCTGCCATCCTTTTGTGCCAGGCCGTCTTGCCAACTATTTACACCAATCCTAATTTTTTGTCACAGTATAGTTACTAATTACAATTAAAAAAATCTTGATTGTTGATGATCTTAATCCTCAGTTTGCTCGTGCCCTAGAATTGCACTTTTCTACAGCCTTCCAAGCCTGTGTGCCAGGCCTACTTGAAAAATATTTACACCAATCATATTTGTTGTGACAGTATTCTAATAATTAAAAAATAAAATTTGTGGTAATAGTTGTTGTGATTTGAATCCTCAGTTTGCTGGTGCCATTGAATAGCACTTTCCTCCTGCCTTGCAGCCTGCTGTGAGCCAGGCCCACCTAGCCATTTGTTGCCAGCAATCATATTTCTTTTAACAGTATTGCAAAAATTGTCAATCATCACTGTTTTGACTGTCAGTAATCAGTCTCCTAGTGTCCTTGAATTGCATCTACCTCCTGCCTGCCATCCTTTTGTGCCAGGCCGTCTTGCCAACTATTTACAACAATCCTAATTTTTGGTCACAGTATAGTTACTAATTTCAATTTAAAAATTCTTGATTGTTGATGATCTTAATCCTCAGTTTGCTCGTGCCCTAGAATTGCACTTTTCTACTGCCTTCCAAGCCTGTGTGCCAAGCCTACTTGAAAAATATTTACACCAATCATAGTTGTTGTGACAGTATTCTTAATAATTAAAAATTAAAATTGTTGGTAATAGTTGTTGAGAATCCTCAGTTTTCTGGTGCCATTGAATAGCACTTTCCTGCTGCCTTGCAGCCTGTTGTGAGCAAGGCCCACCTAGCCAATTGTTGCCAGCAATCATATTTCTTTTAACAGTATTGCAAAAATTGTCAATCATCACTGTTTTGACTGTCAGTAATCAGTCTCCTAGTGTCCTTGAATTGCATCTACCTCCTGCCTGCCATCCTTTTGTGCCAGGCCGTCTTGCCAACTATTTACACCAATCATAATTGTTGTCACAGTATAGTTACTAATTAAAATTAAAAAAATCTTGATTGTTGATCTTAATCCTCAGTTTGCTTGTGCCATTGAATTGCACTTTTCTACTGCCTGCCAGCCTGTGTGCCAGGCCCAACTATCCAATTAGTGCCAGCAATCATATTTCTTTTAACAGTATTGCAAAATTTGTCAATCATCACTGTTTTGACTGTCAATCTGCAGTCTACTAGTACCCTTGAATTGCATTTTCCTCCTGCCTGCCTGCCTGCCTGTGTGCCAGTCCCAACTAGCCAATTAGTGCCACCACTCATATTTATTGTAACAGGATTGGAATTTTTGTTAATCATAACTGTTTTGACTGTGATTCTTCAGTCTCCTAGTGCCATTGAATTGCAGTTTCCTTTCTCCCAGCGTGTGTGCCAGACAGGCCCATTTGCCAAATAGTGCCAAACAATCATATTTGTTGCCACAGTACTTGTAAGTTGTAATATTTTAAAAAATTAATAATTTGTGATTTTTAAAACATCTGTCTTTTTTGTTGTTGTCAGTCTCACAGCGTATACTGTGCCCACTTTCACAGTGCCACCACTCAATTGGTGTAATAGTATCGTTAGTGTCCATTTAAAAAAAAATGACAGGCAGAGGCAGGCCACCCCGCAGGTTCCGTGGTCGTGGTTGTGGTGCTGTGATTCCTTTAGACCCTACAAATATTCACATTGTTCAGACGCCGGGTGCCAGGGGGGACGCAAAAACTTCTGAGGAGGACCTAGTTGAATGGCTAACACAGGAAACCCAATCTTCTTCAGCTTCCGCTGCTAGTCCTCCTAACCTTGACGCACCATCTAAGTCCAGCTGTGCTTTGGGCAGGTCTCAAGTGACCAGTGCCACTCCGCCGCCTGTCGCCACCACCAACACTAGCACCACAGCCGCTTCACTTGATCTGTCACAGGAGTTATTGACACATCATTTGGAAGAAATGAGTGATGCGCAACCATCATTGACAGAGGATGTATATAATAGTGATCAATCTCAGTCAGGCAGCATTACCGACATGGAGGTACGGTGTGATGATGATGATGATGATGATGTTGTACCCGCTGCTGCTTCCTTTCTTGATGTTTCAGATACAAGTGAAGCGGTTGATGATGATGTGTCGGTGGATGTCACGTGGGTGCCTGCTAGAAGAGAAGAAGAAGAGGGGGAAAGTTCAGATGGGGAGACAGAGAGGAGCAGGAGACGATTTGGAAGCACGGGGAGGTCGTCTCAAGGAGCTAGTGGCACAGTCAGACAGCATGCATCGTCACCAGGGGTCAGCCAGACAGCACGCCGACGCCCATCAACGCATGCTGTTGCCACCACCAGAATGCCGTCATCACAGAGCTCAGCAGTGTGGCATTTTTTTTGTGTGTCTGCCTCTGACAACAGCGATGCCATTTGCAACCTGTGCCAAAAGAAACTGAGTCGTGGGAAGTCCAACAGCCACCTAGGTACAACTGCTTTGCAAAGGCACATGGTCTCCCATCACAAAGGCTGATGGGAAGAACACATGAGTAGAAGCAGCACACAAAGTGAAAGCCGCCCTCCTCCTCCTGCTCCAGCATCTTCAGCCACGTCAACTAGTGCTGTCCTCCTTGCCCCCTCTCAACCATCCTCCACTCAGTCTCTCTTACTTAGCAGTTCCTGGTCATCTGCCCACAGTCAGGTGTCTAGCAAGGACATGTTTGAGCGTAAGAAGCCAATTTCTCAAAATCACCCCCTTGCCCGGCGTCTGACAGCTGGCTTGTCTGAACTCTTAGCCCGCCAGCTTTTACCATACAAGCTGGTGGAGTCTCATGCTTTCAAAAAATTTGTTTCTATTGGGACACCTCAGTGGAAGGTACCTGGCAGAAATTTCTTTTCACAAAAGGCAATCCCAAACCTGTACTCTGTTGTGAGAAAGGAAGTTATGGCATGTCTGGCACACAGCGTTGGGGCAAGGGTCCATATGACCACGGATAGCTGGTCTGCAAAGCATGGTCAGGGCAGGTATATCACCTACACTGTGCATTGGGTAAACCTGCTGACTTCTGACAAGCATGGAATGTGTGGCTCTGCAGAAGAGTTGGTGACACCGCCACGACTTGCAGGCAGGCCTGCTGCTACATCCTCTACTCCTCCTACTACATCCTCTTCCATAACCTCTTCCTCGGCTGAGTCCTCTTCAACTTCTGCGTCTTGCTCCACATCTATGGCACCCCCCCCAGCTCCCCAGGTACAATGCTACATCCCGGGTATGGCAGTGTCACGCCGTCTTGGGGTTGACTTGCCTGAAAGCGGAGAGTCACACCGCACCAGCACTCCTGACCGCCCTGAACGCACAGGTGGATCAGTGGCTGACTCTGCACCAACTGGAGATTGGCAAGGTTGTTTCTGACAATGGAAGTAATTTGCTGGCGGCATTGAAATTGGGCAAGTTGCATGGCACATGTGTGTAATCTAATTGTACAACGATTTGTCCATAAGTACCCAGGCTTACAGGACATCCTGAAGCAGGTCAGGAAGGTGTGTGGCCATTTCAGGCGTTCCTACACGGCCATGGCGCACTTGTCTGATATTCAGCGTCGAAACAAACCTGCCAGTGAAGCGCTTGATTTGCGACAGCCCGACACGGTGGAATTCAACACTCCTAATGTTTGACCGCCTGCTCCAACAAGAAAAAGCTGTTAATGAGTATTTGTATGACCGGGGTGCTAGGACAGCCTCTGGGGAGCTGGGGATATTTTTGCCAAATTACTGGACTCTCATGCGCAATGCCTGTAGGCTCATGCGTCCTTTTGAGGAGGTGACAAACCTTGTCAGTCGCACCGAAGGCACCATCAGCGACATCATACCATTTGTTTTCTTCCTGGAGCGTGCCCTGCGAAGAGTGCTGGATCAGGCAGTAGATGAGCATGAAGAGGAAGCAGGGAGTTGTGGTGTATATCACCCCCGCAAACAGCCGAATCAGCATTGCTTGCTGGACCTGCGGCAACGCAGGAAGAGGATTGTGAGGAAGAGGAGTCAGAGGAGGAATGTGGCTTTGGGGAGGATGAGGAGGAGGAAGACCAAGCACAACAGTCATCCCAGGGTGCTCGTTGTTGTCACCTCTCTGGTACCCGTGGTGTTGTACGTGGCTGGGGGGAAGAAGATACCATCAGTGAGATCAGTGAGGAGGAGGAATGCGACATGATTAGCTCAGCATCCAACCTTGTTCAAATGGGTTCTTTCATGCTGTCGTGCCTGTTGAGGGACCTTCGTATAAAAAAGCTGAAGGAGAATGACCTGTACTGGGTGTCCACGCTCCTCGACCCCCAGTAAGTGCCTGAAATGTTACCAAATTCCCACAAGTCGGAAAGGATGGAGCATTTTCATAATAAATTAAAAACTATGCTTTACACAGCGTATAAGGGTGATGTCACAGCACCACGGGAATGTAACAGGGGAAGAGATGAAATTAATCCTCCTCCTCCTCCCACAACCACGGCGGCAAGGACCGGGCGCTTTCCTGACGTCTTGTTGATGGAGGACATGCGTACCTTTTTAACTCCCATGCACCATCAGAGCCTTTCGGGATCCAGCCTTAGAGAAAGACTCAACCGACAGGTAGCAGACTACCTAGCTTTAACTGCGGATCTCGACACTCTCAGTAGCGATGGACCCCTTGACTACTGGGTGTGCAGGCTGGACTTGTGGCCTGAGCTATCCCAATTTGCAATGGAACTTCTGGCCTGCCCCGCTTCAAGTGTCCTGTCCGAAAGGACTTTTAGTGCAGCAGGAGGTTTTGTCACTGAGAAGAGAAGTCGCCTAGGTCAAAAAAGCCTTGACTATCTCACTTTTATAAAAATGAATGAGGACTGGATCCCGAAGGGACTGACATTGGGCGATACATTTGAATAAAAAACTATTGATGATGATATGAGCTGGCTTGGGCTACAACTGGTACACAGGCTGGCCTTTTTTTTTGGTTATAAAGCCGGAGGACTTGCTTGACTTATCCGCCAACAACTAGTGTTCAAGCCACAAGCTTTTAGGGCACTTTATAAATGTTTTACAAACATCGATTTTTCTGGCCGCTGCTACAGCAGTTGCTACAACAATACCACAATTTTTCAGTCATTTGTACATTCCTAATTTTTCTGGCCTCTGCTGCAGCTCTGTGGGTACAAAACTCAAATAAAAAGGCACATAACACTAGTGATTAAACTGTTACGAATTGTACAACTTAACACACCACTCATATCCGGTGGACCATTAAATTGAACGCAAAATGCCACAAATTTGAAAGAGTAGGACCGACCAAGCATCTTTATCCGTCTCTTGGTTGCTCTAAATTATCTCTGTGTTCCATCTATGCCATACCTGTACTCTATTGTGCAAAAGGGTGGCATATGTGGTGTTTCATGCTGTTGTGCCTGTTGCGGGTCGTGGCCCATGATATAAAAAGGCTGAAGGAGAACGGCCTGTAGTAATGGGTGCCCCATCCAGTTTTTAGAAAAATGTTCCTGGTTCCTCTCAATTATCTTTGGGTTTCTAAAATGGATGCCATACCTGTACTCGCTTGTGCAAAAGGATGGCATATGTGGTGGTGTTTCCTGCAGTTGTTTCTGTTGAGGGTGCTGGACCCTCTTATAAAAAAGCTGAAGGAGAACGACCTGGAGTGTGAGTCCAAGCATGGTTTTTGGGGCTATTTCACTTTTACAAACAATTATCTGTGGGTTTCACAAATCAATGCCGTACCAGTACTCTATTGTTCCAAAGTATGCCATATGTTCTCTTTCCTGCTGATATTTTGTTTGAGGGTCCTGGACCCTCTTATAAAAAGGCCTAAGGAGAAAGAGGTGTACTGGGTGTCCACTCATTTTTCTTTTCTATTTCACATTTGACCAAAATTATCTCTGGTTTTGTAAAATCAATGCTGTACCTGTACTCTATTGTTCAAAAGGATGCCATACGTCCTCTTTCCTGCTGGTGTTTTTTTTGAGGGTCCAGGACCCTCTTATAAAAAGGCCTAAGGAGAAAGAGGTGTACTGGTTGTCCACTCATTTTTATTTTTCTATTTAACAATTGACCAAAATGATCTCTGGGTTTGTAAAATCAATGCTGTACCTGTACTCTATTGTTCAAAAGGATGC
Organism: Bombina bombina; assembly: GCF_027579735.1. NCBI lineage: Eukaryota > Metazoa > Chordata > Amphibia > Anura > Bombinatoridae > Bombina > Bombina bombina. Next base: position 307,255,265 of record NC_069499.1, on the reverse strand, counting down.
CATACGTCCTTTTTCCTGCTGGTGTTTTTTTGAGGGTCCAGGACCCTCTTATAAAAAGGCCTAAGGAGAGAGAGGTGTACTGGTTGTCCACTCATTTTTATTTTTCTATTTAACAATTGACCAAAATGAACTCTGGGTTTGTAAAATCAATGCTGTACCTATACTCTATTGTTCAAAAGGATGCCATAGGTCCTCTTTCCTGCTGGTGTTTTTTTTTGAGGGTCCAGGACCCTCTTATAAAAAGGCCTAAGGAGAAAGAGGTGTACTGGTTGTCCACTCATTTTTATTTTTCTATTTAACAATTGACCAAAATGATATCTGGGTTTGTAAAATCAATGCTGTACCTGTACTCTATTGTTCAAAAGGATGCCATACGTCCTCTTTCCTGCTGGTGTTTTTTTTGAGGGTCCAGGACCGTCTTATAAAAAGGCCTAAGGAGAAAGAGGTGTACTGGTTGTCCACTCATTTTTATTTTTCTATTTAACAATTGACCAAAATGATCTCTGGGTTTGTAAAATCAATGCTGTACCTGTACTCTATTGTTCAAAAGGATGCCATATGTCCTCTTTCCTGCTGGTGTTTTTTTTGAGGGTCCAGGACCCTCTTATAAAAAGGCCTAAGGAGAAAGAGGTGTACTGGTTGTCCACTCATTTTTATTTTTCTATTTAACAATTGACCAAAATGATCTCTGGGTTTGTAAAATCAATGCTGTACCTGTACTCTATTGTTCAAAAGGATGCCATACATCCTCTTTTCTGCTAGTGTTTTTTCTGAGGGTCCAGGACCCTCTTATAAAAAGGCCTAAGGAGAAAGAGGTGTACTGGGTGTCCATCAAATCATTTGTTTGATTCAAATTTCCATTTGCAAAAAATTATCTATGGGTTTCTAAAATAAATGCCTTTCCTGTACTCTATTGTTCAAAAGGATGCCATACGTCCTCTTTCCTGCTGGTGTTTTTTTTGAGGGTCCAGGACCGTCTTATAAAAAGGCCTAAGGAGAAAGAGGTGTACTGGTTGTCCACTCATTTTTATTTTTCTATTTAACAATTGACCAAAATGATCTCTGGGTTTGTAAAATCAATGCTGTACCTGTACTCTATTGTTCAAAAGGATGCCATACGTCCTCTTTCCTGCTGGTGTTTTTTTTGAGGGTCCAGGACCCTCTTATAAAAAGGCCTAAGGAGAAAGAGGTGTACTGGTTGTCCACTCATTTTTATTTTTCTATTTAACAATTGACCAAAATGATCTCTGGGTTTGTAAAATCAATGCTGTACCTGTACTCTATTGTTCAAAAGGATGCCATACGTCCTTTTTCCTGCTGGTGTTTTTTTGAGGGTCCAGGACCCTCTTATAAAAAGGCCTAAGGAGAGAGAGGTGTACTGGTTGTCCACTCATTTTTATTTTTCTATTTAACAATTGACCAAAATGATCTCTGGGTTTGTAAAATCAATGCTGTACCTATACTCTATTGTTCAAAAGGATGCCATAGGTCCTCTTTCCTGCTGGTGTTTTTTTTTGAGGGTCCAGGACCCTCTTATAAAAAGGCCTAAGGAGAAAGAGGTGTACTGGTTGTCCACTCATTTTTATTTTTCTATTTAACAATTGACCAAAATGATATCTGGGTTTGTAAAATCAATGCTGTACCTGTACTCTATTGTTCAAAAGGATGCCATACGTCCTCTTTCCTGCTGGTGTTTTTTTTGAGGGTCCAGGACCGTCTTATAAAAAGGCCTAAGGAGAAAGAGGTGTACTGGTTGTCCACTCATTTTTATTTTTCTATTTAACAATTGACCAAAATGATCTCTGGGTTTGTAAAATCAATGTTGTACCTGTACTCTATTGTTCAAAAGGATGCCATACGTCCTCTTTCCTGCTGGTGTTTTTTTTTAGGGTCCAGGACCCTCTTATAAAAAGGCCTAAGGAGAAAGAGGTGTACTGGTTGTCCACTCATTTTTATTTTTCTATTTAACAATTGACCAAAATGATCTCTGGGTTTGTAAAATCAATGCTGTACCTGTACTCTATTGTTCAAAAGGATGCCATACATCCTCTTTTCTGCTAGTGTTTTTTCTGAGGGTCCAGGACCCTCTTATAAAAAGGCCTAAGGAGAAAGAGGTGTACTGGGTGTCCATCAAATCATTTGTTTGATTCAAATTTCCATTTGCAAAAAATTATCTATGGGTTTCTAAAATAAATGCCTTTCCTGTACTCTATTGTTCAAAAGTATGCCATATGTCCTCTTTCCTGCTGGTGTTTTTTTTTAGGGTCCAGGACCCTCTTATAAAAAGGCCTAAGGAGAAAGAGGTGTACTGGGTGTCCATCGAATCATTTTTTTTATTCAAATTTCCATTTGAAAAAAAATATCTATGGGTTTCTAAAATAAATGCCTTTCCTGTACTCTATTGTTCAAAAGTATGCCATATGTCCTCTTTCCTGCTGGTGTTTTGTTTGAGGGTCCTGGACCCTCATAAAAAGGCCTAAGGAGAAAGAATTGTACTGGGTGTCCATCCAATCATTTTTTTTATTCAAATTCACGGTTGCAACAAATTATCCCCGGGTTTCTAAAATCAATGCCTTTTCCTATAATCTTTTTTTCACAAAGGATGCCATATGTCCTCTTTCCTACTGCTGGTTTTGTTGAGTGTCCTGGAGCCTCTGCTAAAAAGGCCTAAGGATAAAGAAGTATAATGGGTGTCTATTCAATGTTTTTTTTTAGATTTCCCGGTTGTAACAAATTTTTTCTGTCTTTCTAAAATCAATGCCTTTCCTGTAATCTATTTTTCAAAAGGATGCCATATGTCCTCTTTCATGCTGTTCTTTCTGTTGAGGCTCCGGGACACTCTTATAAAAAGGACTAAGGATAAAGAAGTGTACTGGGTGTCCAATCAATGTTTTTTTCTATTTCCCGGGTCATATAACTGATCTCTGTGTTTCTAAAATCAATGCCTTTCCTGTAATCTAATTTTCAAAAGTATGCCATATGTCCTCTTTCCTGCTGGTGTTTTTTTTGAGGGTCCAGGACCCTCTTATAAAAAGGCTTAAGGAGAAAGAGGTGTACTGGGTGTCCATCGAATAATTTTTTTGATTCAAATAGCCATTTGAAAAAAAATATCTATGGGTTTCTAAAATCAATGCCTTTCCTGTACTCTATTGTTCAAAAGTATGTCATATGTCCTCTTTCCTGCTGGTGTTTTGTTTGAGGGTCCTGGACCCTCTTATAAAAAGGCCTAAGGAGAAAGAATTGTACTGGGTGTCCATCCAATCATTTTTTTTATTCAAATTCATGGTTGCAACAAATTATCCCCGGGTTTCTAAAATCAATGCCTTTCCTATAATCTTTTTTTCACAAAGGATGCCATATGTCCTCTTTCCTACTGCTGGTTTTGTTGAGTTTCCTGGAGCCTCTGCTAAAAAGTCCGAAGGATAAAGAAGTGTACTGGGTGTCTATTCAATGTTTTTTTAGATTTCCCGGTTGTAACAAAGTTTTTCTGTCTTTCTAAAATCAATGCCTTTCCTGTAATCTATTTTTCAAAAGGATGCCATATGTCCTCTTTCATGCTGTTCTTTCTGTTGAGGCTCCGGGACACTCTTATAAAAAGGCCTAAGGATAAAGAAGTGTACTGGGTGTCCAATCAATGTTTTTTTCTATTTCCCAGGTCATATAACTGATCTCTGTGTTTCTAAAATCAATGCCTTTCCTGTAATCTAATTTTCTAAAGGATGCCATATGTCCTCTTTCATGCTGCTGGTTTTGTGGAGGGTCCTGGAGCCTCTGCTAAAAAGGCCTAAGGATAAATAAGTGTACTTGGTGTATAATCTAAGTTTTTTGAGATTTCACGGTTGCAACTAATGATCTCTGTGTTTCTAAAATCAATGCCTTTCCAGAAATCTATTTTTCTAAAGGATGCCATATGTCCTCTTTACTGCTGCTGGTTTTGTTGATTGTCCTGGAGCCTCTGCTAATAAGGCCTAAGGATAAATAAGTGTACTGGGTGTCTAATCCATTTTTTTTAGATTTCCCGGTTGCAACAAATTATCTCTGGGTCTTTAAAATCAATGCCTTTCCTGTAATCTATTTTTCAAAAGGATGCCATATGTCCTCTTTCATGCTGTTGTTTCTTTTGAGGCTCCGGGACACTCTTATAAAAAGGCCTAAGGATAAAGAAGTGTACTGGGTGTCCAATCAATGTTTTTTTCTATTTCCCGGGTCATATAACTGATCTCTGTGTTTCTAAAATCAATGCCTTTCCTGTAATCTAATTTTCTAAAGGATGCCATATGTCCTCTTTCATGCTGCTGGTTTTGTGAAGGGTCCTGGAGCCTCTGGTAAAAAGGCCTAAGGATAAATAAGTGTACTTGGTGTATAATCTAAGTTTTTTGAGATTTCACGGTTGCAACTAATGATCTCTGTGTTTCTAAAATCAATGCCTTTCCAGAAATCTATTTTTCTAAAGAATGCCATATGTCCTCTTTACTGCTGCTGGTTTTGTTGAGGGTCCTGGAGCCTCTGCTAATAAGGCCTAACGATAAATAAGTGTACTGGGTGTCTAATCCATTTTTTTTTTAGATTTCCCGGTTGCAACAAATTATCTCTGGGTTTCTAAAATCAATGCCTTTCCTGTAATCTATTAGTCACAAGGATGCCATATGTCCTCTTTCATGCTGTTGTTTCTGTTGAGGCTACGGGAGACTGTTCTAAAAAGGCCTAAGGATAAAGAAGTGTACTGGGTGTATAATCTATGTTTTTTTAGATTTCACGGTTGCAAATAATGATCTCTGTGTTTCTAAAATCAATGCCTTTCCTGTAATCTAATTTTCTAAAGGATGCCATATGTCCTCTTTCATGCTGCTGGTTTTGTGGAGGGTCCTGGAGCCTCTGCTAAAAAGGCCTAAGGATAAATAACTGTACTTGGTGTATAATCTAAGTTTTTTGAGATTTCACGGTTGCAACTAATGATCTCTGTGTTTCTAAAATCAATGCCTTTCCAGAAATCTATTTTTCTAAAGGATGCCATATGTCCTCTTTACTGCTGCTGGTTTTGTTGAGGGTCCTGGAGCCTCTACTAATAAGGCCTAAGGATAAATAAGTGTCCTGGGTGTCTAATCCATTTTATTTTAGATTTCCCGGTTGCAAAAAAATATTCACGGGTTTCTAAAATCAATGCCTTTCCTGTAATCTATTATTCACAAGGATGCCATATGTACTTTTTGATGCTGTTGTTTCTGTTGAGGCTCCGGGAGCCTCTTATTAAAAAGGCCTAAGGAAAAATAAGTGTACTGGGTGTCTAATCAATGTTTTTTCTATTTACCGGTTGCAACTAATGATCTCTGTGTTTCTGAAATCAATGCCTTTCCTATAATCATTTTTTCAAAAGGATGCCATATGTCCTCTTTCCTGCTGCTGGTTTTGTCGAGGGTCCTGGAGCCTCTGCTGAGCATAATAAAAAAAAAATTTAATTTAACTTGACTTAATAACTGAAGCATGACTTCAGGAGTCAGGTGTGGTCGTAGGTAGTGGTTGATGTTAGCAGATTATTTTTATTGCAAATTGCAATTGCCACAGCGTGCATAAAATGTGCGTCACTAGTCCAAATTTTAACTTTTTTTTTTCATTCAGGATTAGTTTGGGGTCCGGCGCAATATTGGAAAAGCAAAAAACAGGTCTCCGTACCCGTTGATATAAGGGGTGACTACTAGTGCTTTTACCAGGCTCCTCTTGGATAGCCCCAGAAAGTGTGACTATGAATCCCAAAAAGAAAATTAAATTAAGGTTGAAAAATAACTCCAAAGTAACTTGTAAGACCTGGAGCTCCTCAAACACACGTCCTACCGCAACAGCTATAGGCTCCGCCACCCACAAATCTTAACTTTTTCATGCCAATTGATATTGCCACAGCTGGAAAAACAGTAAATAACATGTGCGTCACCACAGTCTCCGAAGCTGTTGTCGGATGTATACAAAAACACTGATAAAGTATTCCTTTAGGAGCGCAAAGAGATGGTTACCGGAACACTCCAGGAACTTCACAAGAGTGGCTGTATTGTGTTTCTGATGATGTTTGAGACATCTGGGTAGTGTACAGGGAGGGCAAAAATCCTATCCATCTCTGTGCACCACAGGACAGGACGTCCTTGTCATCCATAAGCACATGAAATTGCTGGCATTTTCGTTGCTTCAAGAAGTTCATTTTTTGTGGTGATAGTACAGAATTAAATAAACTTTGGTTTCCTACCATACTCAAGACAATCTTGTATTTCAAGCTTCGTACTTGCTGTGGGAAACAGTGGCCTGTCCATACCAGGAAGATTATTTAGACAGAAGTAACGAGCTCTGCTTGCAAGTGACACATGTTTATCATCAATCATCAAAGGGGTTGCATGCAGAATATGGCTGGTGATGGCCCCTTATTCACATGTTTGTCCAGAGCCACAACATTTGCAAACAGCCAGAAGAAAGGTCGGTTCTCACCAGCCTTAAGTTGAGCTTCATTTACCAAATGCTGATATTCAAAAAAATAGACAAACAGTGCCTTAAATAACACATTTGCGATATGGATTCACTAGAGCAAGGTCATTGCAAGTACTAAGTTCCCACGATAACAAAATTAAAATGCCACAACTACGCAATCTTCACCTTCAGATTATTATTGTCACACTCCATTGTACTCCTATGCCCAGCTCCCTGCTCTTGTTTTTGTTGAGGGTCCTGGAGCCTCTGCTGAAAAGGCCTATGGATAATAAAGTGTACTGGGTGTCTATTCAATGTTTTTTTTTATTTCCCGGTTGCAACTAATTATCTCAGTGTTTCTAAAATCAATGCCTTTCCTGTAATCTATTATTCAAAAGGATGACATATCTCCTCTTTCATGCTGTTGTTTCGGTTGAGGCTCCGGGACCCTTGTATTAAAAAGGCCTGAGGATAAATAAGTGTAACGGGTGTGTAATCAATGTTTTTTTCTATTTCACAGTTGCAAATAATGATCTGTGGGTTTCTAAAAGCAATGCCTTTACTGTAATCTTTTATTCAAAAGGATGACATATCTCCTCTTTCATGCTGTTGTTTCGGTTGAGGCTCCGGGACCCTCGTATTAAAAATGCCTGAGGATAAATAAGTGTAACGGGTGTCTAATGAATGTTTTTTTCTATTTCACGGGTCATATAAATGATCTCTGGGATTCTAAAATCAATGCCTTTCCTGTAATCTATTATTCAAAACGATGACATATCTCCTCTTTCATGCTGTTGTTTCGGTTGAGGCTCCGGGACCCTCGTATTAAAAAGGCCTGAGGGTAAATAAGTGTAACGGGTGTGTAATCAATATTTTTCTCTTTTTCACGGTTGCAAATAATGATCTGTGGGTTTCTAAAATCAATGCCTTTACTTTAATCTTTTATTCAAAAGGATGACATATCTCCTCTTTCATGCTGTTGTTTCGGTTGAGGCTCCGGGACCCTCGTATTAAAAAGGCCTGAGGATAAATAAGTGTAACGGGTGTGTAATCAATGTTTTTTTCTATTTCACGGTTGCAAATAATGATCTGTGGGTTTCTAAAATCAATGCCTTTCCTGTAATCTTTTATTCAAAAGGATGACATATCTCCTCTTTCATGCTGTTGTTTCGGTTGAGGCTCCGGGACCCTGGTACTAAAAAGGCCTGAGGATAAATAAGTGTAACGGTTGTGTAATCAATGTTTTTTTCTATTTCACGGTTGCAAATAATGATCTGTGGGTTTCTAAAATCAATGCCTTTACTGTAATCTTTTATTCAAAAGGATGACATATCTCCTCTTTCATGCTGTTGTTTCGGTTGAGGCTCCGGGACCCTCGTATTAAAAATGCCTGAGGGTAAATAAGTGTAACGGGTGTGTAATAAATGTTTTTTTCTATTTCACGGTTGCAAATAATGATCTGTGGGTTTCTAAAATCAACATAACCTCTTTGATGGAAAGGATTGCAAGCTGCACTATAGATGGATGATTAAAACAACAATTTATTAGTTACAATTTAAAAATGTTAGCACACATCATGGTAATTACACCCAAGCACACAGGAGAGGCTGCTCTCCGACACGTTTCCTGCTACAAAAAGCACTTCATCAGGGATAGCAGCTGATTCCCTGTACTGCCCTTTATACCGGTAAATTCGATTTAACCCCTTCGGCACCTTAACACATTTTAATATTCACAACAGCGTGTGATGTGTTATAAACAGATAGATATCAATTTGTTTTTAGTGTCAGAAGGGCCATATCATTACCGGGCTAAATGGCTTATATTCATACTCTATTAAGAACAAAGGTAATAGAAATAACAAAAAATAAGAATAAAAACACTGTTGTACTATTCTAGATGTTAAATAAAGAGAAATGTTTGCATAATTCAATCAATGGGGTAAACTTATTGTATAAAAAGATGGATATTTATGTAATGAGAAAGAAGCATTACTTAAGTGCAGTGTGTTACTTAATGCTTTTTATTTTTATTTTATACTACTCGATGCATATGGAACAGAGTGACTGAATTTTTTTTTATTTTTTTTATTTTTTTATGTGTCTTATTATTTATATATTTAATTTGGTTTCCTACATATATTAGTTATCAGATACTGTATGCCTTGATCATTACATTTCAGGCTTCATGATACTAGGTTAAGGGATAAGGATTGTGACCCAGTTCTACATAATTCTAATTATATCTATATACCTGTGTATAGTTTAAGGTCCCAAATTTTATTCATTCCTTTAGGGCTGCCAGTTTCTAATTTAAAAATCCAAAAGGCTTCCTTTTTATTTAGTTTAGCTAATCTATCCCCTCCTGTATTTAGTTTAGGAATCCTATCTATTATTTGGAATTGAAAATATGACAGAATTTGTTCAAGCATCACTTTAGTGTATGATTGGCCTACTCGATGTCTCGCAAAATGTCTGGCCACCGGTGATTTAGGATCCAAAGCTTCCAAAGACAAGAGATGTTCTCGTATACAATCCTTTATGGGTCTTATAGTTCTTCCTGTATACTGACAGCCACACAATTTGCAGGAGATCAAGTAGACCACATAGTCAGACTGGCAAGTAAAATGTCTATAAATTCGGAATTCACATTTGGTAGTGTGAGACACAAAAAATTCACCTGGTTTCACATATTGGCAAGACTTACAAGGTTTGACTCCACACTTAAAGGTCCCATTCTCAGGTCTAAGCCAGCTTTCTGTCCTAGGCATGGATAGTGCACCTGATTCTGAAAAATTCCTATTTACATATTGGCTCAACGTCTTAGCCCGCCTAGAGACAAATTTGACCCCATTAGTTGAAATGTTAGTTAGTGTAGTTTCTTTCTCCAAGATTGGAAGATATCTTCTGACTATATTACATATTTTGTTATATTGTTGGCTATATTGTGTAGAGAATACAATAGTCTCCTCAGAGTTCTTAATTCTAGTTTTATATTTGTCCTGGAGTAATTCATTCCTATCCATTAGCCTTACATTTTCTTGTGTGGTCAATAGGAGATTTTTGTTATAGCCTCTCTTTGCTAGACGTGCTTTTAGGAGATTTGCATGTTTGTCATAATCCTTAATATCACTACAATTCCTGCGTAGCCTCATAAATTGGCCTTTAGGGATGGCCATTTTTAAGTGTTTAGGATGGTTAGATTCTGCTCTTAAGATGGTATTTCCAGCTATTTTCTTTCTGTATGCCTCCATTACTACTGTTTTACCCTCTTCCTCTATTTTAATCGTTAGATCGAGAAAGCTGATGCTTTCTTTACTCCAACTATAGGTAAATTTGAGATTCATGCTGTTATCATTCAATGATTCCACAAATTCATCTATTTGTGACACATCCCCCTGCCAGACTATCAACACGTCATCGATAAATCTAGTATAGAATTTTATGTTGTCCTTAAAATGATTAAGGTCACCAAATATTTTGAACAATTCAAAGTAACTAAGGTATATGTTAGCATATGAGGGGGCGAATTTCGCCCCCATAGCTGTACCCCTATGCTGTAAATACATTTTGCCTTCAAAAACAAAATAATTATGGGTTAATAAATAGCCAACAACATCAACCAGGTAGCTAATAAAGACGATATCAAAGTTTGTATAAAACTTTAGTGTTTCTTCCAAGGCTAGTAAGCCTTGTCTGTGTGGAATACAGGAGTACAATGAAACTACGTCTATGGTGAGAAAAAGACATGTATCATTTAGTTTTAGACCTTCTAATTTCCTGAGTAAGTGTTTTGTGTCACGTAAATAGCCTGGCATGTTTGTTACAATGGGCTGTAGGAATTCATCTACCCATGCTCCTAATTTTTCGCCTAGTGTACCAATTGTGGAAATGATGGGTCTACCTGGTGGCTTAGAAGGATTCTTATGGATTTTTGGTAAGTGTTTAAAGGTAGAGATAACAGGGAATTTTACTAGCAATGCCTCTGCAGTTTTTTCATTTAAAATACCCAATCTGGTCCCCTCCTCTAGAATAGTCTCTAATTCTTTAACAAATTTTATGGTGGGATTGAACGTGAGTAGTTTATAGGTGTCATTGTCATTTAATTGATTTAGGGCCTCCATTTCATAGGAGATCCTATCTTGGACCACTATTGACCCTCCCTTATCTGAATTGGTAATAACCAAATTTTTGTTTAATTTTAAATCTTGTAAAGCCATCCACTCTGTTCCAGATAGATTATTAGCCCTTCTTGTTTTCTGGTGTTTCTCTCTTTCACAGTCATAGAGTTTAGTCAATTCCTGTTCAACAATAGTATGGAACAATTCTATATTGTCACCTCTAGACTGTGAAGGGTAGAAATATTTGTTAGTATATTTGATGTTACTTTTAGGAATTATATGTTGTATTTCTCCACAACTAGTACTCTCCTTATGTAATGTAGCTAAACTGGTTAAATCACATAGTTCTCCAAAATTCATATGTTCAATGTTACTGAATAAGATGTTACCACTATACAAGTTTACTACATCATTATCTGGCAGGGGAGCCTGTTCACTAATATTAATTTCAGAAAAATGTTTTTTTAAAGTTACTTTTCTCATGAATTTATTTAAATCCAGGAGAACATCAAACAAATCAAAGTCATTGGTGGGTGCAAACCCAAGTCCTTTCGCTAAGACTTTTTGTTGTTCATTTGTCAGAGGTGTACTTGAAAGATTGATCACATTCTTCCCCTCTGGTTCTTCCCGTTTTTTGACCCTCTGTTGGCTCTGCTCGGGTATCTTGGTGTAGATGTACCTGGATCTGCTCCTGTATTTTTGCCCACCAATGTAGTAGAGTCCTGTTTTACCAATTCAGAAAAAGGTTTTCGTTTTGTATTCTCCTTTGATCTTGCTCCCAGCCCCTTACTTTGTTGTTGGGTGGTAGTTGTTATTTCATCATTATCCATTATGTTAGAACCATCCAGGATTGTTCCCTGTTCTGACTCTGAAGCAGTTGATTGATCTCCAGCCATGCTTAGGGAGCCTTCTGTGCTTACACTGCTTTCACTGAAAGTGACTCTGCTTTTTTCTTGGCTCTGTTTTTTATTGTTTCTGAATCTTTGTCTCCTTCCCTTCTTTTTTTCTTCAGAAGAGCCCTTATTACTCGTATTCCAACTATAGACTATATTCAGTTCATAGTCCTTGCAGTCACGTTGATATTTGCCAATCTTTCTATCCATGATTTCTTTATCCAATTTCTCCAATGTTTCATTAAATTGTTTGTCGAATGCTTCAAATCTTGTGTCTTGTTTGGTTGATTCTATTTTCTCCTGTAAGTTAGTGAGTTCCATAAGTACTGTTTCTCTTTCTCCTTTCTTTTTATTAAGTAGTTTACCCATAAGTATCAGTGAGCATTTGGTGAGTGTCTCATTCCAATCTTCCATGAATGTTGTATCCTCTCTTTCATTAGCTGGATATTTTTTCATTCTTAATCCTCTTGGGACTTTGTTCTCATTAATATATAGTTGCAAGAATTCTATTTCCCACCAAAGTCGCAACTCTTTGATACTCAGTTTCTCTTTATTAGCAAAAAGATGTACAATGTCATCCTGTGTGCTTTCCTGGGTGGCTATGCTTTTAATCAGATTCTCCATCTTAGTGCGTCTCAGTGCAATATTGCCGTAAGCCATTTTTATTTCTGTTTACACCAATGTGTTAAAATAACGTATTTAAGTAAAGTCTCTGGTGTTTATGTTGGAATATGAAGGAAATTAAATCCAATAAGTCAGCATCAACATTCATACAAAAATTCCACAATACACCATTTTTTGGCAAAACGGTATTGGTCTCTAGGTTCACTCTGAGTGATATTTATGTGCAAGCGTACAGTGATTCTGAATAGTATATATATGCTGTGTGCATGAAAAAAGATAGATGACTTCACTTTCAACTCTTGATTCGTATCACAACCTGGTATACACAATGTAAGTGACGTTTCAGTAAAGAAATTTCAAGGTGTAAGTGAGCAAATAGAGCATATGAAACAGCAGGTATAAATTCACTGTTATATTAAATCACAAGTACAGTCTATGGCAAAATTTTCTTTTCTCTTTATCACAAAGCACAAACACGCTCTTCACAAAATTCAGGCAATTTACCCCCACACCGGACAATACCTTGTAACTTCAGACTATTCGTCCTGTCGGTCCTACTCACTGCAGGGAGGGGAAGCGTGATACTAGCAAGCTCTGTTACTTTCCTTGTGTTTGGAACGCTGTACGCACCTGGTGTTCAGCTCGATTGATTGCACGTTACCAGCAACACTTACACTTGCACTATCACCTCAGAGACTAGGCTGGATGCACAATCCTTTCAGTACAACGATTTCCCAATGCTGAAATAACGAACAACATAACCTCTTTGATGGAAAGGATTGCAAGCTGCACTATAGATGGATGATTAAAACAACAATTTATTAGTTACAATTTAAAAATGTTAGCACACATCATGGTAATTACACCCAAGCACACAGGAGAGGCTGCTCTCTGACGCGTTTCCTGCTACAAAAAGCACTTCATCAGGGATAGCAGCTGATTCCCTGTACTGCCCTTTATACCGGTAAATTCGATTTAACCCCTTCGGCACCTTAACACATTTTAATATTCACAACAGCGTGTGATGTGTTATAAACAGATAGATATCAATTTGTTTTTAGTGTCAGAAGGGCCATATCATTACCGGGCTAAATGGCTTATATTCATACTCTATTAAGAACAAAGGTAATAGAAATAACAAAAAATAAGAATAAAAACACTGTTGTACTATTCTAGATGTTAAATAAAGAGAAATGTTTGCATAATTCAATCAATGGGGTAAACTTATTGTATAAAAAGATGGATATTTATGTAATGAGAAAGAAGCATTACTTAAGTACAGTGTGTTACTTAATGCTTTTTATTTTTATTTTATACTACTCGATGCATATGGAACAGAGTGACTGAATTTTTTTTTTTTTTATGTGTCTTATTATTTATATATTTAATTTGGTTTCCTACATATATTAGTTATCAGATACTGTATGCCTTGATCATTACATTTCAGGCTTCATGATACTAGGTTAAGGGATAAGGATTGTGACCCAGTTCTACATAATTCTAATTATATCTATATACCTATATTTAACATCTAGAATAGTACAACAGTGTTTTTATTCTTATTTTTTGTTATTTCTATTACCTTTGTTCTTAATAGAGTATGAATATAAGCCATTTAGCCCGGTAATGATATGGCCCTTCTGACACTAAAAACAAATTGATATCTATCTGTTTATAACACATCACACGCTGTTGTGAATATTAAAATGTGTTAAGGTGCCGAAGGGGTTAAATCAAATTTACCGGTATAAAGGGCAGTACAGGGAATCATCTGCTATCCCTGATGAAGTGCTTTTTGTAGCAGGAAACGCGTCGGAGAGCAGCTTCTCCTGTGTGCTTGGGTGTAATTACCATGATGTGTGCTAACATTTTTAAATTGTAACTAATAAATTGTTGTTTTAATCATCCATCTATAGTGCAGCTTGCAATCCTTTCCATCAAAGAGGTTATGTTGTTCGTTATTTCAGCGTTGGGAAATCGCTGTACTGAAAGGATTGTGCATCCAGCCTAGTCTCTGAGGTGATAGTGCAAGTGTAAGTGTTGCTGGTAACGTGCAATCAATCGAGCTGAACACCAGGTGCGTACAGCGTTCCAAACACAAGGAAAGTAACAGAGCTTGCTAGTATCACGCTTCCCCTCCCTGCAGTGAGTAGGACCGACAGGACGAATAGTCTGAAGTTACAAGGTATTGTCCGGTGTGGGGGTAAATTGCCTGAATTTTGTGAAGAGCGTGTTTGTGCTTTGTGATAAAGAGAAAAGAAAATTTTGCCATAGACTGTACTTGTGATTTAATATAACAGTGAATTTATACCTGCTGTTTCATATGCTCTATTTGCTCACTTACACCTTGAAATTTCTTTACTGAAACGTCACTTACATTGTGTATACCAGGTTGTGATACGAATCAAGAGTTGAAAGTGAAGTCATCTATCTTTTTTCATGCACACAGCATATATATACTATTCAGAATCACTGTACGCTTGCACATAAATATCACTCAGAGTGAACCTAGAGACCAATACCGTTTTGCCGAAAATGGTGTATTGTGGAATTTTTGTATGAATGTTGATGCTGACTTATTGGATTTAATTTCCTTCATATTCCAACATAAACACCAGAGACTTTACTTAAATACGTTATTTTAACACATTGGTGTAAACAGAAATAAAAATGGCTTACGGCAATATTGCACTGAGACGCACTAAGATGGAGAATCTGATTAAAAGCACAGCCACCCAGGAAAGCACACAGGATGACATTGTACATCTTTTTGCTAATAAAGAGAAACTGAGTATCAAAGAGTTGCGACTTTGGTGGGAAATAGAATTCTTGCAACTATATATTAATGAGAACAAAGTCCCAAGAGGATTAAGAATGAAAAAATATCCAGCTAATGAAAGAGAGGATACAACATTCATGGAAGATTGGAATGAGACACTCACCAAATGCTCACTGATACTTATGGGTAAACTACTTAATAAAAAGAAAGGAGAAAGAGAAACAGTACTTATGGAACTCACTAACTTACAGGAGAAAATAGAATCAACCAAACAAGACACAAGATTTGAAGCATTCGACAAACAATTTAATGAAACATTGGAGAAATTGGATAAAGAAATCATGGATAGAAAGATTGGCAAATATCAACGTGACTGCAAGGACTATGAACTGAATATAGTCTATAGTTGGAATACGAGTAATAAGGGCTCTTCTGAAGAAAAAAAGAAGGGAAGGAGACAAAGATTCAGAAACAATAAAAAACAGAGCCAAGAAAAAAGCAGAGTCACTTTCAGTGAAAGCAGTGTAAGCACAGAAGGCTCCCTAAGCATGGCTGGAGATCAATCAACTGCTTCAGAGTCAGAACAGGGAACAATCCTGGATGGTTCTAACATAATGGATAATGATGAAATAACAACTACCACCCAACAACAAAGTAAGGGGCTGGGAGCAAGATCAAAGGAGAATACAAAACGAAAACCTTTTTCTGAATTGGTAAAACAGGACTCTACTACATTGGTGGGCAAAAATACAGGAGCAGATCCAGGTACATCTACACCAAGATACCCGAGCAGAGCCAACAGAGGGTCAAAAAACGGGAAGAACCAGAGGGGAAGAATGTGATCAATCTTTCAAGTACACCTCTGACAAATGAACAACAAAAAGTCTTAGCGAAAGGACTTGGGTTTGCACCCACCAATGACTTTGATTTGTTTGATGTTCTCCTGGATTTAAATAAATTCATGAGAAAAGTAACTTTAAAAAAACATTTTTCTGAAATTAATATTAGTGAACAGGCTCCCCTGCCAGATAATGATGTAGTAAACTTGTATAGTGGTAACATCTTATCCAGTAACATTGAACATATGAATTTTGGAGAACTATGTGATTTAACCAGTTTAGCTACATTACATAAGGAGAGTACTAGTTGTGGAGAAATACAACATATAATTCCTAAAAGTAACATCAAATATACTAACAAATATTTCTACCCTTCACAGTCTAGAGGTGACAATATAGAATTGTTCCATACTATTGTTGAACAGGAATTGACTAAACTCTATGACTGTGAAAGAGAGAAACACCAGAAAACAAGAAGGGCTAATAATCTATCTGGAACAGAGTGGAGGGCTTTACAAGATTTAAAATTAAACATAAATTTGGTTATTACCAATTCAGATAAGGGAGGGTCAATAGTGGTCCAAGATAGGATCTCCTATGAAATGGAGGCCCTAAATCAATTAAATGACAATGACACCTATAAACTGCTCACGTTCAATCACACCATAAAATTTGTTAAAGAATTAGAGACTATTCTAGAGGAGGGGACCAGATTGGGTATTTTAAATGAAAAAACTGCAGAGGCATTGCTAGTAAAATTCCCTGTTATCTCTACCTTTAAACACTTACCAAAAATCCATAAGAATCCTTCTAAGCCACCAGGTAGACCCATCATTTCCACAATTGGTACACTAGGCGAAAAATTAGGAGCATGGGTAGATGAATTCCTACAGCCCATTGTAACAAACATGCCAGGCTATTTACGTGACACAAAACACTTACTCAGGAAATTAGAAGGTCTAAAACTAAATGATACATGTCTTTTTCTCACCATAGACGTAGTTTCATTGTACTCCTGTATTCCACACAGACAAGGCTTACTAGCCTTGGAAGAAACACTAAAGTTTTATACAAACTTTGATATCGTCTTTATTAGCTACCTGGTTGATGTTGTTGGCTATTTATTAACCCATAATTATTTTGTTTTTGAAGGCAAAATGTATTTACAGCATAGGGGTACAGCTATGGGGGCGAAATTCGCCCCCTCATATGCTAACATATACCTTAGTTACTTTGAATTGTTCAAAATATTTGGTGACCTTAATCATTTTAAGGACAACATAAAATTCTATACTAGATTTATCGATGACGTGTTGATAGTCTGGCAGGGGGATGTGTCACAAATAGATGAATTTGTGGAATCATTGAATGATAACAGCATGAATCTCAAATTTACCTATAGTTGGAGTAAAGAAAGCATCAGCTTTCTCGATCTAACGATTAAAATAGAGGAAGAGGGTAAAACAGTAGTAATGGAGGCATACAGAAAGAAAATAGCTGGAAATACCATCTTAAGAGCAGAATCTAACCATCCTAAACACTTAAAAATGGCCATCCCTAAAGGCCAATTTATGAGGCTACGAAGGAATTGTAGTGATATTAAGGATTATGACAAACATGCAAATCTCCTAAAAGCACGTCTAGCAAAGAGAGGCTATAACAAAAATCTCCTATTGACCACACAAGAAAATGTAAGGCTAATGGATAGGAATGAATTACTCCAGGACAAATATAAAACTAGAATTAAGAACTCTGAGGAGACTATTGTATTCTCTACACAATATAGCCAACAATATAACAAAATATGTAATATAGTCAGAAGATATCTTCCAATCTTGGAGAAAGAACCTACACTAACTAACATTTCAACTAATGGGGTCAAATTTGTCTCTAGGCGGGCTAAGACGTTGAGCCAATATGTAAATAGGAATTTTTCAGAATCAGGTGCACTATCCATGCCTAGGACAGAAAGCTGGCTTAGACCTGAGAATGGGACCTTTAAGTGTGGAGTCAAACCTTGTAAGTCTTGCCAATATGTGAAACCAGGTGAATTTTTTGTGTCTCACACTACCAAATGTGAATTCCAAATTTATAGACATTTTACTTGCCAGTCTGACTATGTGGTCTACTTGATCTCCTGCAAATTGTGTGGCTGTCAGTATACAGGAAGAACTATAAGACCCATAAAGGATCGTATACGAGAACATCTCTTGTCTTTGGAAGCTTTGGATCCTAAAACACCGGTGGCCAGACATTTTGCGAGACATCGAGTAGGCCAATCATACACTAAAGTGATGCTTGAACAAATTCTGTCATATTTTCAATTCCAAGTAATAGATAGGATTCCCAAACTAAATACAGGAGGGGATAGATTAGCTAAACTAAATAAAAAGGAAGCCTTTTGGATTTTTAAATTAGAAACTGGCAGCCCTAAAGGAATGAATAAAATTTGGGACCTTAAACTATACACAGGTATATAGATATAATTAGAATTATGTAGAACTGGGTCACAATCCTTATCCCTTAACCTAGTATCATGAAGCCTGAAATGTAATGATCAAGGCATACAGTATCTGATAACTAATATATGTAGGAAACCAAATTAAATATATAAATAATAAGACACATAAAAAAAAAAAATTCAGTCACTCTGTTCCATATGCATCGAGTAGTATAAAATAAAAATAAAAAGCATTAAGTAACACACTGCACTTAAGTAATGCTTCTTTCTCATTACATAAATATCCATCTTTTTATACAATAAGTTTACCCCATTGATTGAATTATGCAAACATTTCTCTTTATTTAACATCTAGAATAGTACAACAGTGTTTTTATTCTTATTTTTTGTTATTTCTATTACCTTTGTTCTTAATAGAGTATGAATATAAGCCATTTAGCCCGGTAATGATATGGCCCTTCTGACACTAAAAACAAATTGATATCTATCTGTTTATAACACATCACACGCTGTTGTGAATATTAAAATGTGTTAAGGTGCCGAAGGGGTTAAATCGAATTTACCGGTATAAAGGGCAGTACAGGGAATCAGCTGCTATCCCTGATGAAGTGCTTTTTGTAGCAGGAAACGCGTCGGAGAGCAGCCTCTCCTGTGTGCTTGGGTGTAATTACCATGATGTGTGCTAACATTTTTAAATTGTAACTAATAAATTGTTGTTTTAATCATCCATCTATAGTGCAGCTTGCAATCCTTTCCATCAAAGAGGTTATGTTGTTCGTTATTTCAGCGTTGGGAAATCGCTGTACTGAAAGGATTGTGCATCCAGCCTAGTCTCTGAGGTGATAGTGCAAGTGTAAGTGTTGCTGGTAACGTGCAATCAATCGAGCTGAACACCAGGTGCGTACAGCGTTCCAAACACAAGGAAAGTAACAGAGCTTGCTAGTATCACGCTTCCCCTCCCTGCAGTGAGTAGGACAGACAGGACGAATAGTCTGAAGTTAGAAGGTATTGTCCGGTGTGGGGGTAAATTGCCTGAATTTTGTGAAGAGCGTGTTTGTGCTTTGTGATAAAGAGAAAAGAAAATTTTGCCATAGACTGTACTTGTGATTTAATATAACAGTGAATTTATACCTGCTGTTTCATATGCTCTATTTGCTCACTTACACCTTGAAATTTCTTTACTGAAACGTCACTTACATTGTGTATACCAGGTTGTGATACGAATCAAGAGTTGAAAGTGAAGTCATCTATCTTTTTTCATGCACACAGCATATATATACTATTCAGAATCACTGTACGCTTGCACATAAATATCACTCAGAGTGAACCTGGAGACCAATACCGTTTTGCCGAAAATGGTGTATTGTGGAATTTTTGTATGAATGTTGATGCTGACTTATTGGGTTTCTAAAATCAATGCGTTTACTGTAATCTTTTATTCAAAAGTATGACATATCTCCTCTTTCATGCTGTTGTTTCGGTTGAGGCTCCGGGACCCTCTTATTAAAAATTCCTGAGGATAAATAAGTGTAACGGGTGTCTAATGAATGTTTTTTTCTATTTCACGGGTCATATAAATGATCTCTGGGATTCTAAAATCAATGCCTTTCCTGTAATCTATTATTCAAAAGGATGACATATCTCCTCTTTCATGCTGTTATTTTGGTTGAGGCTCTGGGACCCTCGTATTAAAAAGGCCTGAGGATAAATAAGTGTAACGGGTGTGTAATCAATGTTTTTTTCTATTTCACGGTTGCAAATAATGATCTGTGGGTTTCTAAAATCAATGCCTTTACTGTAATCTTTTATTCAAAAGGATGACATATCTACCTCTTTCATGCTGTTGTTTCGGTTGAGGCTCAGGGACCCTCGTATTAAAAAGGCCTGAGGATAAATAAGTGTAACGGGTGTGTAATCAATGTTTTTTTCTATTTCACGGTTGCAAATAATGATCTGTGGGTTTCTAAAATCAATGCCTTTACTGTAATCTTTTATTCAAAAGGATGACATATCTCCTCTTTCATGCTGTTGTTTCGGTTGAGGCTCCAGGACCCTCTTATTAAAAAGGCCTGAGGATAAATAAGTGTAACGGGTGTGTATTCAATGTTTTTTTCTACTTCACGGTTGCAAATAATGATCTGTGGGTTTCTAAAATCAATGCCTTTACTGTAATCTTTTATTCAAAAGGATGACATATCTCCTCTTTCATGCTGTTGTTTCGGTTGAGGCTCCGGGACCCTCGTATTAAAAAGGCCTGAGGATAAATAAGTGTAACGGGTGTGTAATCAATGTTTTTTTCTATTTCAAGGTTGCAAATAATGATCTGTGGGTTTCTAAAATCAATGCCTTTACTGTAATCTTTTATTCAAAAGGATGACATATCTCGTCTTTCATGCTGTTGTTTCGGTTGAGGCTCCGGGACCCTCGTATTAAAAAGGCCTGAGGATAAATAAGTGTAACGGGTGTCTAATCAATGTTTTTTTCTATTTCACGGTTGCAAATAATGATCTGTGGGTTTCTAAAAGCAATGCCTTTACTGTAATCTTTTATTCAAAAGGATGACATATCTCCTCTTTCATGCTGTTGTTTCAGTTGAGGCTCCGACACCCTCGTATTAAAAAGGCCTGAGGCTAAATAAGTGTAACGGGTGTGTAATCAATGTTTTTTTCTCTTTCACGGTTGCAAATAATGATCTGTGGGTTTCTAAAATCAATGCCTTTACTGTGATCTTTTATTCAAAAGGATGACATATCTCCTCTTTCATGCTGTTGTTTCGGTTGAGGCTACAGGACCCTCTTATTAAAAATGCCTGAGGATAAATAAGTGTAACGGGTGTCTAATGAATGTTTTTTTCTATTTCACGGGTCATATAAATGATCTCTGGGATTCTAAAATCAATGCCTTTCCTGTAATCTATTTTTCAAAACAATGACATATTTCCTCTTTCATGCTGTTGTTTTGGTTGAGGCTCCGGGACCCTCGTATTAAAAAGGCCTGAGGGTAAATAAGTGTAACAGGTGTGTAATCAATGTTTTTTCTATTTCACGGTTGCAAATAATGATCTGTGGGTTTCTAAAATCAATGCCTTTACTGTGATCTTTTATTCAAAAGGATGACATATCTCCTCTTTCATGCTGTTGTTTCGGTTGAGGCTCCGGGACCCTCTTATTAAAAATGCCTGAGGATAAATAAGTGTAACGGGTGTCTAATGAATGTTTTTTTCTATTTCACGGGTCATATAAATGATCTCTGGGATTCTAAAATCAATGCCTTTCCTGTAATCTATTATTCAAAAGGATGACATATCTCCTCTTTCATGCTGTTGTTTCGGTTGAGGCTCCGGGACCCTCGTATTAAAAAGGCTTGAGGATAATTAAGTGTAACGGGTGTGTAATCAATGTTTTTTTCTATTTCACGGTTGCAAATAATGATCTGTGGGTTTCTAAAATCAATGCCTTTCCTGTAATCTTTTATTCAAAAGGATGACATATCTCCTCTTTCATGCTGTTGTTTCTGTTGAGGCTCCGGGACCCTCGTATTAAAAAGGCCTGAGGATAAATAAGTGTAACGGGTGTGTAATCAATGTTTTTTTCTATTTCACGGTTGCAAATAATGATCTGTGGGTTTCTAAAATCAATGCCTTTACTGTAATCTTTTATTCAAAAGGATGACATATCTCCTCTTTCATGCTGTTGTTTCGGTTGTGGCTCCGGGACCCTCTTATTAAAAAGGCCTGAGGATAAATAAGTGTAACGGGTGTGTAATCAATGTTTTTTTCTATTTCACGGTTGCAAATAATGATCTGTGGGTTTCTAAAATCAATGCCTTTACTGTAATCTTTTATTCAAAAGGATGACATATCTTCTCTTTCATGCTGTTGTTTCGGTGGAGGCTCCGGGACCCTCGTATTAAAAAGGCCTGAGGATAAATAAGTGTAACGGGTGTGTAATCAATGTTTTTTTCTATTTCATGGTTGCAAATAATGATCTGTGGGTTTCTAAAATCAATGCCTTTCCTGTAATCTTTGATTCAAAAGGATGACATATCTCCTCTTTCATGCTGTTGTTTCGGTTGAAGCTCCGGGACCCTCATATTAAAAAGGCCTGAGGATAAATAAGTATAACGGGTGTGTAATCAATGTTTTTTTCTATTTCACGGTTGCAAATAATGATCTGTGGGTTTCTAAAATCAATGCCTTTACTGTAATCTTTTATTCAAAAGGATGACATATCTCCTCTTTCATGCTGTTGTTTCGGTTGAGGCTCCGGGACCCTCGTATTAAAAAGGCCTGAGGGTAAATAAGTGTAACGGGTGTGTAATCAATGTTTTTTCTATTTCACGGTTGCAAATAATGATCTGTGGGTTTCTAAAATCAATGCCTTTACTGTAATCTTTTATTCAAAAGGATGACATATCTCCTCTTTCATGCTGTTGTTTCGGTTGAGGCTCCGGGACCCTCTTATTAAAAATGCCTGAGGATAAATAAGTGTAACGGGTGTCTAATGAATGTTTTTTTCTATTTCACGGGTCATATAAATGATCTCTGGGATTCTAAAATCAATGCCTTTCCTGTAATCTATTATTCAAAAGGATGACATATCTCCTCTTTCATGCTGTTGTTTCGGTTGAGGCTCCGGGACCCTCGTATTAAAAAGGCCTGAGGATAAATAAGTGTAACGGGTGTGTAATCAATGTTTTTTTCCATTTCACGGTTGCAAATAATGATCTGTGGGTTTCTAAGATCAATGCCTTTACTGTAATCTTTTATTCAAAAGGATGACATATCTCCTCTTTCATGCCGTTGTTTCGGTTGAGGCTCCGGGACCCTCGTATTAAAAAGGCCTGAGGATAAATAAGTGTAACGGGTGTGTAATCAATGTTTTTTTCTATTTCACGGTTGCAAATAGTGATCTGTGGGTTTCTAAAATCAATGCCTTTACTGTAATCTTTTATTCAAAAGGATGACATATCTCCTCTTTCATGCTGTTGTTTCGGTTGAGGCTCCAGGACCCTCGTATTAAAAAGGCCTGAGGATAAATAAGTGTAATGGGTGTGTAATCAATGTTTTTTTCTATTTCACGGTTGCAAATAATGATCTGTGGGTTTCTAAAATCAATGCCTTTACTGTAATCTTTTATTCAAAAGGATGACATATCTCCTCTTTCATGCTGTTGTTTCGGTTGAGGCTCCGGGACCCTCGTATTAAAAAGGCCTGAGGATAAATAAGTGTAACGGGTGTGTAATCAATGTTTTTTTCTATTTCGCGGTTGCAAATAATGATCTGTGTGTTTCTAAAATCAATGCCTTTCCTGTAATCTTTTATTCAAAAGGATGACATATCTCCTCTTTCATGCTGTTGTTTCGGTTGAGGCTCCGGGACCCTCGTATTAAAAAGGCCTGAGGATAAATAAGTGTAACGGGTGTCTAATAAATGTTTTTTTCTATTTCACGGGTCATATAAATGATCTCTGGGATTCTAAAATCAATGCCTTTCCTGTAATCTATTATTCAAAAGGATGACATATCTCCTCTTTCATGCTGTTGTTTCGGTTGAGGATCCGGGACCCTCTTATTAAAAATGCCTGAGGATAAATAAGTGTAACGGGTGTCTAATGAATGTTTTTTTCTATTTCAAGGGTCATATAAATGATCTCTGGAATTCTAAAATCAATGCCTTTCCTGTAATCTATTATTCAAAAGGATGACATATCTCCTCTTTCATGCTGTGGTTTTGGTTGAGGCTCCGGGACCCTCTTATTAAAAAGGCCTGAGTATAAATAAGTGTAACGGGTGTCTAATCAATGTTTTTTTCTATTTCACGGTTGCAAATAATGATCTGTGTGTTTCTAAAATCAATGCCTTTACTGTAATCTTTTATTCAAAAGGATGACATATCTCCTCTTTCATGCTGTTGTTTCGGTTGAGGCTCCGGGACCCTCGTATTAAAAAGGCCTGAGCATAAATAAGTGTAACGGGTGTCTAATCAATGTTTTTTTCTAATTTCACGGTTGCAAATAATGATCTGTGGGTTTCTAAAATCAATGCCTTTCCTGTAATCTATTATTCAAAAGGATGACATATCTCCTCTTTCATGCTGTTGTTTCGATTGAGGCTCCGGAACCCTCGTATTAAAAAGGCCTGAGGATAAATAAGTGTAACGGGTATCTAATGAATGTTTTTTTCGATTTCCCGGGTCATATAAATGATCTCTGGGATTCTAAAATCAATGCCTTTCCTGTAATCTATTATTCAAAAGGATGACAGTACTACCAAAATACAGCCAATGAAGGGCCTTAGGAAGACTGAGCCAAGGTTGAATTGTAGTATTTGGTTAGGCTAATCATGATGGCCATGTAGACCACCACCACCGAGAGTCATGGAAGTAACAGGGATGAGATGAAAGAGCTAAGAATAGTAGAACTTGAAACAACACAGTTAGCCATGGGTGTTAGTGCAAAACCGCTTGGCTTTTTTTTGGCTTTGGGTGCGGCTATTCATGCAGGCCATATAGAGCTGCCACCATTCGGTGTCGTATCAGCTATTAAACTAATAAGAACAGTACTAACAAAATACAGCCAATGAAGGGCCTTAGCAAGACTGAGCCAAGGTTGGATTGTAGTATTTGGTTAGGCTAATCATGATGGCCATGTAGACCACCACCACCGAGAGTCATGGAAGTAACAGGGATGAGATGAAAGAGCTAAGAATAGTAGAACTTGAAACAACAGAGTTAGCCATGGGTGTTAGTGCAAAACCGCTTGGCTTTTATTTGGCTTTGGGTGCGGCTATTCATGCAGGCCATATAGAGCTGCCACCATTCGGTGTTGTATCAGCTATTAAACTAATAAGAACAGTACTACCAAAATACAGCCAATGAAGGGCCTTAGGAAGACTGAGCCAAGGTTGGATTGTAGTATTTGGTTAGGCTAATCATGATGGCCATGTAGACCACCACCACCGAGAGTCATGGAAGTAACAGGGATGAGATGAAAGAGCTAAGAATAGTAGAACTTGAAACAACAGAGTTAGCCATGGGTGTTAGTGCAAAACCGCTTGGCTTTTTTTTGGCTTTGGGTGCGGCTATTCATGCAGGCCATATAGAGCTGCCAACATTCTGTGTCGTATCAGCTATTAAACTAATAAGAACAGTACTACCATAATACAGCCAATGAAGGGCCTTAGGAAGACTGAGCCAAGGTTGGATTGTAGTATGCTACAGGATATTTTTTCTCTGTGAAGGAGCATAGTGTGCTAAAAGAGTATGCACCCTGAGTGACACACTATAATAAAATGAACAGGCACGGAAGTTTTTCCAGCTTTTGTTCTGTCTCAGCTGAGTGCATCTCTCTCTCTCTCTCTCTCTCTTTTTATTTATGCAAATTGCTCTTGGGTCTCCCTAAGAGTAAAAGGGGAAACCAGACGTGGACTCCATGCACACATGCCCTTAGAGAGATGCGACTGCACCTCACTGACGAGGCCCACAGAAGGCCGAAACGATCGTCTGGGGTTGTTGTTTCTCTTGTTCAGAGAAGAATTGCCTGGTATTTCGGTGCTGGACTGTCATTGGGCAGGGTCAGACTGATATGCTACAGGATATTTTTTCTCTGTGAAGGGGCATAGTGTGCTAAAAGAGTATGCACCCTGAGTGACACACTATAATAAAATGAACAGGCACGGAAGTTTTTCCAGCTTTTGTTCTGTCTCAGCTGAGTGCATCTCTCTCTCTCTCTTTTTATTATTGAAATTGCTCTTGGGTCTCCCTAAGAGTAAAAGGGGAAACCAGACGTGGACTCCTTGCACACATGCCCTTAGAGAGATGCGACTGCACCTCACTGACGAGGCCCACAGAAGGCCGAAACGATCGTCTGGGGTTGTTGTTTCTCTTGTTCAGAGAAGAATTGCCTGGTATTTCGGCGCTGGACTGTCATTGGGCAGGGTCAGACTGATATGCTACAGGATATTTTTTCTCTGTGAAGGGGCATAGTGTGCTAAAAGAGTATGCACCCTGAGTGACACACTATAATAAAATGAACAGGCACGGAAGTTTTTCCAGCTTTTGTTCTGTCTCAGCTGAGTGCATCTCTCTCTCTCTCTTTTTATTTATGCAAATTGCTCTTGGGTCTCCCTAAGAGTAAAAGGGGAAACCAGACGTGGACTCCTTGCACACATGCCCTTAGAGAGATGCGACTGCACCTCACTGACGAGGCCCACAGAAGGCCGAAACGATCGTCTGGGGTTGTTGTTTCTCTTGTTCAGAGAAGAATTGCCTGGTATTTCGGCGCTGGACTGTCATTGGGCAGGGTCAGACTGATATGCTACAGGATATTTTTTCTCTGTGAAGGGGCATAGTGTGCTAAAAGAGTATGCACCCTGAGTGACACACTATAATAAAATGAACAGGCACGGAAGTTTTTCCAGCTTTTGTTCTGTCTCAGCTGAGTGCATCTCTCTCTCTTTTTATTTATGCAAATTGCTCTTGGGTCTCCCTAAGAGTAAAAGGGGAAACCAGACGTGGACTCCTTGCACACATGCCCTTAGAGAGATGCGACTGCACCTCACTGACGAGGCCCACAGAAGGCCGAAACGATCGTCTGGGGTTGTTGTTTCTCTTGTTCAGAGAAGAATTGCCTGGTATTTCGGCGCTGGACTGTCATTGGGCAGGGTCAGACTGATATGCTACAGGATATTTTTTCTCTGTGAAGGGGCATAGTGTGCTAAAAGAGTATGCACCCTGAGTGACACACTATAATAAAATGAACAGGCACGGAAGTTTTTCCAGCTTTTGTTCTGTCTCAGCTGAGTGCATCTCTCTCTCTCTCTCTTAGTATTTGGTTAGGCTAATCATGATGGCCATGTAGACCACCACCACCGAGAGTCCTGGAAGTAACAGGGATGATGAGATGAAAGTGCTAAGAATAGTACTACTTGAAACAACAGAGTTAGCCATGGGTGTTAATCCAAGACCGCTTGGATTTATTTTTGTATTGGGTGCGGCTAATCATGCAGGCCATATAGAGCTGCCACCATTCGGTGTTGTATCAGCTATAAAAATAATAAGAACTGTACTATCAAAATACAGACAATGAAGGGCCTTAGGAAGACTGAGCCAAGGTTGGATTGTAGTATTTGGTTAGGCTAATCATGATGGCCATGTAGACCACCACCACCGAGAGTCATGGAAGTAACAGGGATGAGATGAAAGAGCTAAGAATAGTAGAACTTGAAACAACAGAGTTAGCCATGGGTGTTAGTGCAAAACCGCTTGGCTTTTTTATGGCTTTGGGTGCGGCTATTCATGCAGGCCATATAGAGCTGCCAACATTCGGTGTTGTAGCAGCTATTAAACTAATAAGAACAGTACTACCAAAATACAGCCAATGAAGGGCCTTAGGAAGACTGAGCCAAGGTTGGATTGTAGTATTTGGTTAGGCTAATCATGATGGCCATGTAGACCACCACCACCAAGAGTCCTGGAAGTAACAGGGATGATGAGATGAAAGTGATAAGAATAGTACTACTTGAAACAACAGAGTTAGCCATGGGTGTTAATCCAAGACCGCTTGGATTTATTTTTGTTTTGGGTGCGGCTAATCATGCAGGCCATATAGAGCTGCCACCATTCGGTGTTGTATCAGCTATAAAAATAATAAGAACTGTACTATCAAAATACAGACAATGAAGGGCCTATGAAGACTGAGCAAAGGTTGGATTGTAGTATTTTGTTCGGCTAATCATGATGGCCATGTAGACCATCCGTAACAGGGATGCAAGTGCTAAGAATAGTACTAATTGAAACAACCGAGTTAGCCATGGGTGTTAGTCTAAGACCACTCAGCTTTTTTTTGGGTTTGGGTGCAGCTAATCATGAAGGCCAGATAGACCTGCCACCATTTGGTGTTGTAACAGGTATGAAACTGCAATGAACAGTACTACTTAACACAACCTACTTACCATGGGTCCCAGAGCATATGTTTGGTTGTTATATTTTGTAAGGGTAATCATGCAGGCCATATAGACCTCCACCAATAGGGTGAGTATGAGTAAAAGCTATTAAAATGCAAAGGACATTACTAATTAACAGAACATAGTTACCATGGGTCGCAGACCAAGAGCAGATGTCTTATTATTATATTTTGTATGGGTAATCATCCAGGCTGTATAGACCGCACCAAATAGGGGGAGTTACAGAGATTAAAGTGCTAAGAATGGTAGTACTTAAAACACAACCTAGTTAAAATAGGTAGCAGACCACATGTCTTATTATTATAATTTTTCAGGGTAATCTGGCAGGCCATATAGAACACCCCCGATAGGGGGGGGGGGGGGAACAGGGATTAAAGTGCTAAGAAAAGTACTAATTAACACAAGCTAGTTGGGTCCAAGAACGCATGTTTGATTATTAGAATTTATTAGGGTAATTATATATCTAACAAATCTATATATTTCTCTTCTATCGATTCTATCTAACTATCAATCTATGTATATCTATCTATCCTATCTATCAATCTATCTTCTGTCCGGGATGTTTTGAGACAGCCACTTTGGGAATGTTAGTTGATTTAGACCCATTATGGCTTAAAAGCAGACTCTGCATAAACTATGTAATTTTCCATGGGAGTTTTGCCAGGGATCCCCCTCCAGCATGCGACAGTCCAGGTGTTAGTACCCTTGAAACAAATTTTCCATCACTATTGTGGCCAGAAAGAGTCCTTGTAGGTTTTAAAGTTTGCCTGCCTATTGAATTCATTGGCGGTTCGCGCGGTTTGCGCGTTCGCGAACAATACCGGAAGTTCGAGTCCGCCGTTCGCGAACCGAAAATTTTAGGTTCGCGACATCACTAGTGATAGCGCTTCACTTGTAATCTGGCCCTAAATGCATAATTTACATATGGTAAATGACAATAACCCAGGTAGACTAACAAATTAAGACATTTTTGTTTTCAGTTAATGAATTTTGTCTGTAACAAATACATTACCATATGAAAAAATTACAGCCTGGACATTCTACATAATTGCATTGATTGATAAGTTTTATTAAATTTAATTAAAGATAATTTGTTGACCTTAAAGCAAATTAAAGGGACAGTAAACACCTCATAATTACAAGATATTTCTGTTGTGTTGCAATTATTTTTTATTAGCCAAACGTCACCCACCATTTACCTTTTTTACAGGAGCCAATCTGGGCTTCAATCCGCAGACAACAAGGCTAGCCATGGTCATAAAGTTAGTATAAAGTGGATTGTTTAGCAGTTGTTATCTGATAAAGCCAATATGGGACATATATGTTGCAGAGTTAGCCTCCAAAAGTTATCAGGGTGCATTCCAAGTTCTTAGAATTAGAAATTGCTCAGTTTTCAGAGCTAAATTACATCAAGAGGGGCAAAATAATTAATGAAAATATATTGCAAAGTTGTTTCCTCATGCATAAACATTTTATATAAAAATCTTAAGGTGTTCACTGTCCCTTTAATGTTTAAGTTAAGTATTACAGCTCAATCAAAGGTTATTTTTAAGATCTCAAAATATCAATAGTTTGCCCACAAAAAATGCTAAAAATCAAATGATTACATTAAATGAACAATTATTCCCTTCATAAAAATGACATAATCATAAATGCACACGTGAATTGTACACAGAAAAGTGCTTATCATTTAACTAAAATGTAAAAAAAATATGTTAAACAGGAATGAAAAAGAAAACAAAAGACAACAATCAGAAACATCTAAGAAACAGGGTAGGTCAACCCATAAATAATCACAAGCAAAGAGAAACAAATTATTTGTCATCATGTAATAAATCAAATAAATAAATAACGGCTAGAGTTAGAGTTTTGTTGGTAACGACCCGCGTAGCTAACGCTGGCTGTTTTTTCCCCGCACCTTTTAAATACCGCTGGTATTTAGAGTTCACAGAATGGCTGCGTTAGGCTCCAAAAAAGGAGCGTAGAGCATAATTTACCACCACTGCAACTCTCAATACCAGCGGTGCTTACGGATGCGGACAGCTTCAAAAACGTGCTCGTGCATGATTCTCCCATAGGAAACAATGGGGCAGTTTGAGCTGGAAAAAAAACTAACACCTGCAAAAAAGCAGCGTTCAGCCCCTAATCTAACCCAAACCCCCCTTAAATAAACCTAACACTAAGCCCCTGAAGATCTTCCTACCTTGTCTTCACCACGCCGGGTATCACCGATCTGTCCTCCAGAGGGTCCCAAAGTCTTCATCCTATCCGGCAAGAAGAAGTCCAGAAGAGGCTCCAAAGTCTTCATCCTATCCGGGCAGAAGAGGAGATCCGGACTGGCAAACATCTTCATCCAAGCGGCATCTTCTATCTTCATCCATCCAACAACGAGCGGCTCCATCTTCAAGACCTCTGGCGCGGATCCATCCTCTTCTTCCGACATCCTAACACAGAATGAAGGCTCCTTTAAGGGACTTCATCCAAGATGGCGTCCCTCGAATTCTGTGTTAGGACGTCGGAAGAAGAGGATGGATCCGCGCCGGAGGCCTTGAAGATGGAGCCGCTTGTCGTCGGATGGATGAATATAGAAGATGCCGCTTGGATGAAGATGTTTGCCAGTCCGGATCTCCTCTTCTGCCCGGATAGGATGAAGACTTTGGAGCCTCTTCTGGACTTCTTCTTGCCGGATAGGATGAAGACTTTGGGACCCTCTGGAGGACCGATCGGTGATACCCGGCGTGGTGAAGAGAAGGTAGGAAGATCTTCAGGGGCTTAGTGTTAGGTTTATTTAAGGGGGGGTTGGGTTAGATTAGGGGTATGTGGGTGGTGGGTTGTAATTTTGGGGGGTGGTATTGTGGGGGGTTTTTACAGGCAAAAGAGCTGATTTCTTTGGGGCATGCCCCACAAAAGGCCCTTTTAAGGGCTGGTAAGGTAAATGAGCTTTTCAAGTTTAATTTTAGAATAGGGTAGGGCATTTTTTTTATTTTGGGGGGCTTTGTTATTTTATTAGGGGGCTTAGAGTAGGTGTAATTAGTTTAAAATTTTTGTAATATTTTTATTATGTTTGTAAATTATTTTTTTATTTTTTGTAACAGCTTTTTTTATTTTTTGTACTTTAGTTAGTTTATTTAATTGTATTTATTTGTAGGTATTTGTAGGTAATTTATGTAATTAATTTAATGATAGTGTAGTGTTAGGTTTAATTGTAACTTAGGTTAGGATTTATTTTACAGGTAATTTGGTAATTATTTTAACTAGGTAGCTATTAAATAGTTATTAACTATTTAATAGCTATTGTACCTGGTTAAAATAAATACAAAGTTGCCTGTAAAATAAATATAAATCCTAAAATAGCTACAATATAATTATAATTTATATTGTAGCTATATTAGGGTTTATTTTACAGGTAAGTATTTAGCTTTAAATAGGAATAATTTATTTAATAAGATTTATTTTATTTCGTTAGATTTAAATTATATTTAACTTAGGGGGGGTGTTAGGGTTAGACTTAGCTTTAGGGGTTAATAAATTTAATAGAGTAGCGGTGAGGTCCGGTCGGCAGATTAGGGGTTAATAATTGTAGGTAAGGGAGCAGCGACGTTGGGGGGGGCAGATTAGGGGTTAATAAATATAATATAGGGGTCGGCATTGTTAGGGGCAGCAGATTAGGGGTACATAAGTATAACGTAGGTGGCGGCGGTGTGCGGTCGGCAGATTAGGGGTTAAAAAAATTTAATAGAGTGGCGGCGATGTGGGGGGGCCTCAGTTTAGGGGTACATAGGAAGTTTATAGGTGTTATTGTACTTTAGAGCACAGTAGTTAAGAGCTTTATGAACCGGCGTTAGCCCAGAAAGCTCTTAACTCCTGGCTTTTCTCTGCGGCTGGAGTTTTGTCGTTAGATTTCTAACGCTCACTTCAGCCAAGACTCTAAATACCGGCGTTAGAAAGATCCCATTGAAAAGATAGGATACGCAAATGGCGTAGGGGGATCTGCGGTATGGAAAAGTCGCGGCTGGTAAGTGAGCGTTAGACCCTTACCTACACGACTCTAAATACCAGCGGTAGCCCAAAACCAGCGTTAGGAGCCTCTAACACTGGTTTTGACGGCTAACGCCAAACTCTAAATCTAGGCGTAAGATGTAAGACAACATCCGTGTTTTCAGTAATTGTCTCATTTCCCTAGTTATTGGACCGTTTCTGTACAATTAGGGGACACCAGCAGTTGAGTGTATCGTATATATTATGTTTTATAAAGAAAAGAAAAAAAGATAACTATAAATATAAATTGTTTGTACTGTATACAGTTATGGAGTACAATAGTCAGAAGACAATTACATAAATCACAAGGGTAAAGGAAGTACATGGGCAAGTTGAGGTAGAGAAAAACATAAGTACTAAAGACATCTTAAAGTTCTATACATCCCTGAACATATATGTTTTTAAGGAACACAACGTTTTGGAGATTAAAGGTTAGTCAGGCTGAGCAAGGCAAGAAGTTACATATGATAGGTGAAATTCTTTTGCAGAAAAAAGTGTAAGAAATTGATGAGAGATTAGGAGAGAAGTAGGTCATGAGCAGAGCGGAGGGGGCAGGTTGAGGTGTATTTGTAGACAAGGACACACATTTAGGAGGGTGCAGTGTTGGACATGGCTTTGTATATTAGGGCCAAAAATTTTAATTTTATTCTTGAAGCTAAGGCAAGCAAGTGGAGGTGTTGGCAAAGAGATGCAGCAGATGTGGAGCAATGCTTAAGGAAGATGAACCTGGTGGAGGCATTCATGATGGATTGCAGTAGGGACGAGCGGTTACTTTGGAGACCATAGAAGACAGAATTGCAGTATGAAGGTAATTTATTTAATTAATTTATTGATAGTGTAGTGTTAGGTTTAATTGTAACTTAGGTTAGGATTTATTTTACAGGTAATTTGGTAATTATTTTAACTAGGTAGCTATTAAATAGTTATTAACTATTTAATAGCTATTGTACCTGGTTAAAATAAATACAAAGTTGCCTGTAAAATAAATATAAATCCTAAAATAGCTACAATATAATTATAATTTATATTGTAGCTATATTAGGGTTTATTTTACAGGTAAGTATTTAGCTTTAAATAGGAATAATTTATTTAATAAGATTTATTTTATTTCGTTAGATTTAAAGGGACAGTACACTGTAAAATTGTTTTTCCATAAATGTATTTTAAATGACTTGTTATACCAACTGCAGAGTATAAAATATTTGAGAAATTGCATTTTTGGGTTTATTTGTGTATCTGAAGTAGCTGGTTTTGTGCTTTGAAACCACAGCCTATTACAATGGGTTGAGCTTCAGGTAATATCAGATCTCATTATGTTATCACTTTTTTGTACACAGACTTGCTTCCTTATCTTATATTTGTCTGGAACACCAAAGCTCAATACATAGAGAGAACAATGGAAAATTATCATTTTATTACTTAACTATCATGCCCCCCACTGAGGGTGTAATCTCTTCTGCTGGCTGTGTTTACTTAGGCTTGTCAATAGCGTATACGCCAGTATCAAAACTTTCAGTATAGGTTGGGAAACCACAAGCTAAATCAGCTATTTCAAATGCTGAAATATGAGTAAAGGAGTTACTTGCAACCAATTTAATACACTCTAGCAGGTATAAAGGATCATTGGGAATAATTTAAAGGGGAGAAAGTTTTTGGGTGAACTGTCCCTTTAAATTATATTTAACTTAGGGGGGTGTTAGGGTTAGACTTAGCTTTAGGGGTTAATAAATTTAATAGAGTAGCGGTGAGGTCCGGTCGGCAGATTAGGGGTTAATACTTGAAGTTAGGTGTTGATGATGTTAGGGAGGGCAGATTAGGGGTTAATACTATTTATTATAGGGTTATTGAGGCGGGAGTGAGGCGGATTAGGGGTTAATAACTTTATTATAGTAGCGGTGAGGTCCGGTTGGCAGATTAGGGGTTAATAATTGTAGGTAAGGTAGCAGCGACGTTGGGGGGGGGCAGATTAGGGGTTAATAAATATAATATAGGGGTCGGCATTGTTAGGGGCAGCAGATTAGAGGTACATAAGTATAACGTAGGTGGCGGCGGTGTGCGGTCGGCAGATTAGGGGTTAAAAAAATTTAATAGAGTGGCGGCGATGTGGGGGGGCCTCGGTTTAGGGGTACATAGGAAGTTTATAGGTGTTAGTGTACTTTAGAGCACAGTAGTTAAGAGCTTTATGAACCGGCGTTAGCCCAGAAAGCTCTTAACTCCTGGCTTTTCTCTGCGGCTGGAGTTTTGTCGTTAGATTTCTAACGCTCACTTCAGCCAAGACTCTAAATACCGGCGTTAGAAAGATCCCATTGAAAAGATAGGATACGCAAATGGCGTAGGGGGATCTGCGGTATGGAAAGTCGCGGCTGGAAAGTGAGCGTTAGACCCTTACCTACACGACTCTAAATACCAGCGGTAGCCCAAAACCAGCGTTAGGAGCCTCTAACGCTGGTTTTGACGGCTAACGCCAAACTCTAAATCTAGGCGTAAGATGTAAGACAACATCCGTGTTTTCAGTAATTGTCTCATTTCCCTAGTTATTGGACCGTTTCTGTACAATTAGGGGACACCAGCAGTTGAGTGTATCGTATATATTATGTTTTATAAAGAAAAGAAAAAAAGATAACTATAAATATAAATTGTTTGTACTGTATACAGTTATGGAGTACAATAGTCAGAAGACAATTACATAAATCACAAGGGTAAAGGAAGTACATGGGCAAGTTGAGGTAGAGAAAAACATAAGTACTAAAGACATCTTAAAGTTCTATACATCCCTGAACATATATGTTTTTAAGGAACACAACGTTTTGGAGATTAGAGGTTAGTCAGGCTGAGCAAGGCAAGAAGTTACATATGATGGGTGCAATTCTTTTGCAAAAAAAAGTGTAAGAAATTGATGAGAGATTAGGAGAGAAGTAGGTCATGAGCAGAGCGGAGGGGGCAGGTTGAGGTGTATTTGTAGACAAGGACACACATTTAGGAGGGTGCAGTGTTGGACATGGCTTTGTATATTAGGGCCAAAAATTTTAATTTTATTCTTGAAGCTAAGGCAAGCAAGTGGAGGTGTTGGCAAAGAGATGCAGCAGATGTGGAGCAATGCTTAAGGAAGATGAACCTGGTGGAGGCATTCATGATGGATTGCAGTAGGGACGAGCGGTTACTTTGGAGACCATAGAAGACAGAATTGCAGTAGTCAAGGGAGTGGATAAGAATCATAGTTGTGTCTTGAGTGAGGAAGTGACGAATTTTAGAAATATTTTTTAAAGTGGAAGCGGCAGGAGTTAGCTAATGACTTAATTTGGAAAGCAAAATAAAGTTATGAGCCAGTGGGCCTGAGTGGTAAAAGTGATGACAGAGTTGTCCATGGTAAGTAAGATTTGGGGAATGGTGAGAGGGAGGAAATAAAAGGAATTCAGTTTTAGAGAGGTTCAGCTTAAGGTAGTGAGAAACCACCCAAAATAAGATATTTGCTAGGCAGCTGTGACACAAGTCAGCAGGGAAGAGGAAATGTCTGATGCAGAAAGGTAGATTTGGTGTTATCAGCATAAAGATGGTACTGAAATCTACAGGACTTAATTAAAGAGCCTAGAGATAATGTGTAAACTGAGAAAAGTAAGGGAACTGAGCCTTGAGTTACGCCAACCGAGAGGGTTAGAGGGGAGGAGGAAGGGCAGAGAAGGATACACTGAAGGTACAGTTAGAAGGATAGATAGAGAGCCTCAGTAGAGCTGTGTCACAAATACCCTAAGACTGAAGGGTCTGGATTAGCAGTGACAAAGGCTGCAGAGAGGTCTAAAAGGATTAGCATAGAGTAGTGACATTTAGACTTGGAAGTAAGCAGGTTATTTGTCACCTTGGTGATAGAATTTTCGGTAGAGTGTTGGGGTGAAAGTCAGATTGCAAAGGGTTAAGAAAATGTTAGATGAGAGAAAGTGTCATAAGTGTTTATAAACAATCTGCTTAAGAAGTTTAGGGGTGAGGGGAAGAAGACAGGGCAATAGTTGTAAGGGGATGCTGGATTGAGTGACTTTTTTTAAGAATTGGTGTATTTAGAGCATGTTTAAAAGAGGAAAGAAATATAACAGATTTAATGGAGAGGTTTATATATATTTATTTTACCAAGTTAGGAGTTTAATGGGATATGAAACCCAATTTTTTCTTTCATGATTTAGATAGAGCATGCAATTTGAAGCAACTCTCTAATTTACTCCTATTAAAGGGACAGTCTACACTAGAATTGTTATTGTTTTAAAAGATAGATAATCCCTTTTTTACCCATTCCCCAGTTTTGCATAACCAACACAGTTATATTTATATATTTTTTACCTCTGTGATTATCTTGTATCTGAGCCTCTGCAAACTGCCCCTTTTTCAGGTCTTTTGACAGACTTGCAGTTTAGCCAATCAGTGATAGCTCCCAGGTAACTTCACGTGCACAAGCACAGTGTTAACTATATAAATTTCATGAACTAACACACTCTAGTGGTGAAAAACCTGTTAAAATGCATTCTTAAGAGGCGGCCTTCAAGGTCTAAGAAATTAGCATATGAACCTCCTAGGTTAAGCTTTCAACTAAGAATACCAAGAGAACAAAGCAAAATTGGTGATAAAAGTAAATTGGAAAATTGTTTAAAATTACATGCTCTATCTGAATCATGAATGTTTATTTTGGACTAGACTGTCCCTTTAACTATTTTTCTTTGTTCTCTTGGTATGCTTTGTTGAATGAGCAGCAATGCACTACTGGTTGCTGACTGAACACATGTGTAAGCCAATGACAATCGGTATATATATGCATCCACCAATCAGCAGCTAGAACCTAGGTTCTTTGCTGCTCCTGAGCTTTCATAGATAAGCCTTTCGCCAAAGGATAACAAGAGAAGGAAGCAAATTAAATATTAGAAGTAAATTGGAATGATGTTTAAAATTGTATTCTCTATCAGAATCATGAAAGAAAATGTTTGGGTTTCATGTCGCTTTAAATATGACTATACATACACACGATAGTAATTGAATATTATTTCAGAAATATAAATTTTAAGCTTGCAACCTTTATTTTTAAAGTAAGTTCAAAAAATAAATGTAAAGAAATATATAAATGTTAAAAACAAAATAGTATTGTAATTACCAAATAAAGTTGATAGTGTTTGTCTATGATTTATTATGCTCTCTGACATATCAGTATCTAATTTTTGTTTCTTTTTTATATATCTGATGGAGCACGCTAATCTTTGGGAATCTATTTCAGTGAGTCTCGTAAGTTTTTACACTCAAGAATTTCCTTTTGGAATTTTGCTGTATGTCTCAGTTTTTGTTGCTGAGAAGTATAGATTTATATATACCTGTATATCAAGACAATAAAAAACAAATGTTCTCATTTATAATAGATGCTTTTCTAAATATGAAATTTATACATTTTATCACAGCTGTGTGTCTGTTTATATTATTTTCACACTAGTATGTTTTAAAATATAATTATTTCCACACCTTTTAGGTTCATTTACATCTAAAATCATTCACTCCCTTCATAAAATTCACTTTTAATTTATTTGAATGCCAAAAATAATAAAAAGATGATTTATAATGAATGATAGCTAATTTGTGTTTGTTTAATTATATCCTTTTGTCTTTGTGTTATGCTTTTTATGCATCTATTTGTTACCTTGAATGTTCATTATTTTTTTTTATTTATTTAAAAACATGTATGTATGTTTCTGTGTGTATCAATGTATATGTATTAGACGTGCACAGACAAAAAATATTTGTTAAGGAAGTTTTGCAGAATTTGTGTGTTAACAAAACATCTTCAGGGCAGCAGAGGAGCAGCTGGACAGCAGCTTATGTAAGCAAAGTTAAAGTAGTAGCTAGTGCTACTGCTACAAGCAAGCAAAAGCACACATTTTTTTATAGGGTCACAACTGGCCAAGAACAAAAGTAAAGCTTACAAACTTAGTGGCGAACACCAGAATTAATCTACGAAGAAGGACAAATGTAAATTTGAACATCCAAACTGCACAAAATTCCCATCTGCAAAAAAGACTTTTCTGCCTACAGAAAACCCTTTTTCAACTGTTTTTACCTCACTATTTTTTTCTTGCATGCATTCTTTTTTTTTTTTTCTTTTAAAACATCCGTGTGTGTGTATGAGTGCGTGTGTGCAAGTGTTTGATTGTGTGTGCTTGATTGTTTGTGTGTGTGCATGTGTGCTTACGTTTTTCTATAACACTGGATAACAGACCAGAGTGTAATAACACTGCACAGCTTATAAATAAAATAAAATATATTGGAGTAGAGCACATTCAAAGGATTTCAAAATATTTTTTAAGATGTATCAGTGCCTTAAACATTTGGGCATTTTTCAGCTTGTGTTTGTAAATGTACATCTGCATGTCTGTGTGATTGTTATATCTGAGCTGGACGGAGCCAGCAGATTATAGAACAAGTCCCCCACCAGTTGCTATGTGTATAGAAGAGGCAAGTGTAGAATGCATGATCAGAATCATTGTGGGAGGAAGGGCCAGCATTCTGATGTAAAGCTGATACCCTAATAGTTCAGCTGAGGACAAATTCATCTGAATCTAGCAGTAAAAATAGCATGTAACCAAAAGGAGTCACCTTTATGACACATTGTTCCTACAAATCTAAAGATCATTTAGAGTATTAACTGACATCTCACTTTTAACCCTTTTTAAAAAAAAGACAATAAAAACAGAAATTACTGAGATTTACTGTACAATAATGCAACAGTACAATTTTATAGACCCCAGGGTGAGATTGTTGTTGTCTGCTCAATATGGTTTTCAGATGGTCACCCAAATAATATTGCTTTAATTACAGTAGTGTTAAATGACAGGGATTTTATTGTGTTTGGTGGGGCAGTAATGTGTTTCCATCAGTAAATAAATAAGTAGGGGCTACCATATAGCCTGCAAAACTATACTAGTATCAGCTTAGCCTCTACAGATCAAAATAATGGTGGCTATTCAGTAGGCATTACACAAAGTGCTATATAGACCCAGTCACTGCAGACAATCATAGTAAGCGCTAGAACAGTCAGTTTCATATAACAAGCATTAAAAAGGTATGCTTAATTATTTTTAATGCAAAACGCAAGGCACTCTTTGCAGGTGGTTAGTACTAATCTCAGAGCCTACATAGGCGCTGTTTTATGGGTTCACTCTATGTACTAGCTTGGCTGTCAATCATGCATCATAGTCTCATGCTAGTGCATGAAAACATACTTGGCAATTAGTAGCTAAGTACACCATCAGATCAACACCTGAAGGCATTTTCAAGGCAGCCTTTTTATGACACTGCCTAGGTTACAAGTGCAGCACTTAGCGCTCTTGTGCATTAACATCGCTCAAGTTAAATCAATAGCGCTTTTATTTTTGCACTCATGTTACAAGTTAAAAGTAATATTTTGTCACCTAAGCAAAATTCTAGGGTGTGCTAACATCGGGCTGATGGATAATGTGGGTGCACTAAATCCGTCACATAACTGACTTCTATGGGTGCACGCTTAAAAACCTTTTTGTGGCTATTTCTCAAGCACTAAGCCAAAAATACGCTAAACATCCACTCAAATAGTAGTAGACCTCTTTACTTAGATATATACTTTGATTTTGAATTGAAATTTGAGTTAAAAAACTGCACACATACTTATACATATGTACACACATATACAAACACACACACCTCTGAGACCTTTACAGTCCCCCATCTTGGCATGTACCATATCCCTTTCAATCTATTTTAAAACCATTTTTTCTTTAATAAACCTTTATTTTGCATGTAAAAACCATACATTTAACTGAAATGCTTTATTTCTATATATTTTACAAGTGTTTTGAATTTGCAAACTAGCAAGTGTTGATGGTTTATTTTCGGTCTCCAATCCTTTGTTGCGCTTGAGTGCAATATGAGTGCTACTAATACTCCCTCCGCTGTTTTTTACCATCCACATTTAATCCACATTGTAAGGTTTTATTAGCAATGGACTGAGCACAAGATTGCACACTCTAGGCCGTTGTATTTTTACACAACTTGTGATGTGCCTTGCAATATAATTTCCCTAACATAACATCAACTTTCATGTTCATTTAACTAACACTTACCAAGATATGGCTGGATAAATAATATTCACCATATCAGAGACCATATGATGTTAAACCCTAGCAGATTACTACAGCGTTAACTAAAATGGGATGTATTACATCATTCTACCTAATATTTTAATGTTGGACAGATAAACGGGTTTGAATTAATCCTAACCCTAACAGCCTAAAACAAGACTGGGGTGGATCATGGACTAGAAAGACACTGCCATACAACTTTAACCACAACAAACCCTGAAAGGGCTTGGCTTAGATGTGCAGTGAATATAGACTTAGCCCTAACAATCAGATATGTCAGCTAGTCAGGGGATGCCATAAAGCATTAAACCCTGCAAAATAAGATAGGACTGATTAGATATGGGATGTTACTCAGTCTTAATCCAGGAGAAATATGACTGTGATAGACAAAGACTTTCATTATCCGTTGGAGACCATAAGAGTGCTGTTTATGCAGGGGTAAGATAGGGGTCCATACAGACAAAGATAATGCTGATTATATAGGGGTTTCATGCAGTAAAAAACACAGAGGTAGAAGTGCACTATAGCTTTAATCCCAGCAGTATAAGATATGAATGTACTAGACAGGTTGGCCAACGTTTCTTCCAAGAACATAAGAGCTAAAGGCAAAATGTACTACAAAACATTTTCACTCACACAAATACAAAGACACACACAGACACACACAGACAGACACACACACACACAGACACACACACAGACACACATATATAGAGAGAGGGAGTCAAAATGTTTCCATATTTAAATTGAACCTAATAGGAAATGCATTCTTGTTTACTATTGATACTGCTGTAAAACATTCTGAATAAGAAACAAAGGAAAAGAATGAGAACAATAACCCTGTCTGCTAGTTGGAGGTACTCTTGTACTCCAACCCATGCAAAGTAAGATAGCACTGTACTACATAGGGGGTACTATATTTCCATAACCACAGCACAGCAGGATAGGGTGTAATATGTATATATATATATATATATATATATATATATATATATACACACCTATGTGTGCTGATTCCTATAAAAAAAATAACATGTCAGGCAACCATAAAATGTATTTATGCAATACTATTCTGCAAGTTAAAACGTAGCCAGTCAAACACTGTTAAGTGAACAAGTATCTGATCAACAAGATTTTCCTAAAGCACCATAGTATTTCTGAAGGTATGTATTATTATTGCTATTCTTCTTATTAATAATAATATTTTTTAAAGCACCTAATGGATAGTGGATAGGCATATAACTGCTTAGATACTTGTTGATATAAAAATATCATTGAAATGGAACCCTTATATTTAACATTGACGTTTAAAGCCTGTTACCGAAAAAAAGCAATGTTTGTTTT